>NC_065526.1:24005603-24305603 GCF_006386435.1 Epinephelus moara
GATGGTGCTGTTGCACTATGGAAACTCAGTGAAAAATCACCACTGGCTTTTAAAAAGTCATGCTGAGCTCTAAGCTGAAATAAATAAGAATGTGATTAAAATCAGTCAAGTGTTTTTCACACAGCGGTTCCTGGAACTAAAATGAACCGCCTTGCCTTTGAATTTTAATTCTGTCCTCTCTGAAAGCTTGTCATTGTTCAAGGATGTGGGCACTGGGCAGTGCTGAAATGTGTTTCGGGAAGATATCGTTTGTTTAGAGCAATTAAATCACCTATTAGTAAGTAAATACTCGAAAAACAAATGAGGTTGAAACTATTAGAGAATTTCAGCAGAATAAAGGGGAACGTCAGTCAAACAAATGCAGCCTTTTGACCTGGGATAGTTCTTTGAGTTTAACTGAATGATTCTGGTGCAAAAATACATAAAGTGAATGTTTTTGTTTCAGTTATTTATATTCAGCAGTATAACAAAATCCATTATTAACACCCTGAATCATAGGTGGATGGGATTTACTGGTTGGCAGGTGAGAAGAGTGTCTATGTGTGTATGTGTATGTGTGTGATGTTGTGGGCGGGGGTACTTGACAGCTATGGCATCTGGCATCTTTTGATCCAAACAGCAAAAACCCAAATGATGCGAATGTTGATATTTGTCTGGGATTTTTTTTTAATAAAACGTAATCTCCTTACAAAACATCTTTTCCCACATCAAGAAAGATTATGTGAGATTCAGGCAACACAGGGAGTGTTGCCGGTAACTGCTCCCTCTGATGAATGTTCTCCAAAGCTCCTGACAGTCAGGGGGAAATGAGATGAATATATAAGCATATATGTCACAGGACAATAAAAAGTTAGTGTTTCTGACACCGCCTGCAGCTTGGCAGAACATCTCCATGCCATCTTAAAGTGTACTCAGGGTGATGTGGTGTCTTGGTTTGCATGATTTGTCTTTTAATATTTTTAATGCATGGTGTGTCTCTGCAGAGGAGAGCCTAAGGATAACCCTGGAAGAGTTTATGCTGTATGCTGTTTTGATGTACACAACAACACAGTGTTTCATCCATATATTTTGCATTTCAGTTGGTTAGATTTTTGGCTCGACTTTGAGTGCACATTGCACTAAAAGCTCATTTCTAAAAACTGAGCTTTACTTAATGACATTCAGAGAATTCAACATCATAATCGCATTTCTATTAGAAGTGGTGGTATTTTTTTAAACGCAGGAGTGGACCAGCCAAACTGGATGAACACAGAGGAAACATTGCTACAACCTTGCACCTGGTATATTCCCAGGCGGTGCTCACTTACAGCCAGAAATGTTGTTTTCTCTCCCTTGCAGTGAATTTGTGAACATTTTCTCTGCGCCACTTTGTAACATTTCCCACCCTCTCTCTCCACCAAGGACAATATTGATATGTCATTGCACCTCCAATTCAGGGAGCTCACAGATTGGATTATGGGCCATAATGAGCTAAGCCTCCCTCTATAGTTATGAGGGCAATGAAATCCGTTATCTAGGTTAAGCAACAGAAAGGAGAGAGAAACCGACTTCCCTTGACAACTTCTACTTCTGCTACCTTCTCTCCGCTACATTGAACGAGGTGGCATTTCTTATGTTGCTGTTTGTTTTTGTTATTTATACAAATTTAATTGCATACAGAGTGGAGATATACCAAGAGCATCACAGAGAAAATGACCACAGAAACAAAGTAAAATGCAAGTAATGAGATACTGTTAAGTCAGTGCTCGGAGACTTAAATAGAAGATTTAGCTGTTTTAATTGGAACGCCTTTTTTCCCCTGAAATGTATAAAATAATCTTTCTTTTAACACATACTGTATGTAACACTAATTGGTTGTCACAGCTGCAGCAAAGAGAAATTCTCTCAAAGATTGGTGTTGTTTGGACATTTTAATTCAAATTATTACAACTGTTACAAAGAGAAAAAAACATACACTTTTGAGAAATGAATTTGGATTACCTAATACAATACATTTACAAGTAATGATGGACACTCTCAATGGACAGCCCCGGATACAGACAAAAGGCTATTAAAGATTATCAGACTCCATCACTAAATAGTATTATTAAAATGGAACGTAAAACAAATACAGTCGAGCCTTACAGACTTTACCACCAATCAGGAAGCCTTATCTCCAAGAAGTTAAGTTTATTGCAGCGGAGGGCCACAGGCTGGATTTGAGCCCGTGCCACTGTGGCAACAGCCTTGTACATGGGGCACCTGCTCTACCCACTAGCCCACCGACGCCCCATCTTTACCTAAACTTAAACCAAAATTCTTTCTTTACCTGAAACTAACAACAGGACTACCACCATGATGACCTCTGATAATGTTTCTGGTAAAAACCTATTGACAAAGCTAATAAGTAGTTCAACCCTGATTCCAAAAAAGTTGGGATGTTGTGTAGAACGTGAATTAAAAACAGAATGCAACGATTTTCAACCTTTAGTCATTTGAATATGGCTCCATGACAAGATATTAAATGTTTAAATTGATAAACTTTATTATTTTGTGAATATACACTCATTCTGAATGTGATGCCTGCAACGGCTTCCAAAAAAGTCACGACAGGGGCAACAAAAGACTGGGAAAGTTGTGGAATACTCTGTTCAGAACATTTCACAGGTAAATAGGTTCAATCAATGAAGATTAAAGAGAAGATCAACAAAGTCAAACATTCAGAAAATCTGCAGAAATGTCTGCACATTAGGGGTAAGGCTGAAAACCAGCATTTAACGTCCGTGACCTTCGACCCCTCAGGCTGCACTGCATTAAAAACAGACATGACTGTATAAAGGATATCACTACATGGGCTTGGGAACACTTTGGGAAACTATTCTCAGTGAACACAGTTCGCCACTGCATCTACAAATGCAAGTTAAGACTCTACCATGCAGAGTGAAAGCCATAAATCAACAACAACCAGAAACCAACTTCTCTGGGCCCAAGCTCATCTGAGATGGACTGACACAAAGTGGAAAAGTTTGCTGTGGTCTGATGAGTCCACATTTGAGATTGTGTTTGGAAATCATGGACATTGTGTCCTCTAGGCTAAAGAGGATAAGGACCATTCAGCATCTGTGATAGTATGAGGATGTGTGGTGATTTGCACATCTGTGAGGGCACCATGAATACTGAAAGGTACATGCAGGTTTTAGAGCAACATATGCTGCCATCCAGACCATGTCTTTTTCAGGGACGTCCCTATTTATTCCAGCAAGACAAAGCCAAACTACATTCTGCACATGTTACAACAGTGAGGCTTTGTAGTAAAAGAGTGTGGGCACTAGACTGACCTGCCTGCAATCCAGACTTGTCTCCTATTGAAAATGTGTGCTGTGTTATGAAGGGCAGAACACAACAATGGAGACCCCAGACTGTTGGGCAACTGAAGCCATATAACAAGCGGGAATGGGAAATAATTTCACTGTCAAAACTTCAACAATGACTGCCTCAGCTCCCAAATGCTTGCTGAGTGTTACAAAGAAAGTAGTTGTAACACACAACATGCCCTTGTCCCGAACATTTTTGGAAATATAAAAATATATTTGCCGAAAACAATAAAGGTTATCAGCTTGAATGTTAAATATCTTGTCTTAGTACTATTCTAAATTAAATACAAGTAAAAAAGGATTTGCAAACCACTGCATCCTTTTTTAAATTTACATTTTACACAGCTTCCCTTAGTTTTTGGAATCCTGGTTGTGAATAAACATCATTTCTAAAGCAGCAGGTTTAAAAAGAGAAAAGCACAGGTGCAACTGATATTATAAACCATGTTACATCTGAGTGCATCAGTAGCCTTGTAAGTGAGCAGCCCTCACTGATTTATTATTTCCACTCCTCTTGCTACTTTTGATGGCTCATTTTATTTTTCAGCTCCTTTGGCGTTTGTTGCTTTTTGGGCAGTGGAGGCTACCATGGAGGTCAACAAAATAATAATATAGACAGAAATTGGGAGAAGTGAGGTCGCAGTAAGTTCAAACACCTGAGGATGACGTGTTTTAGACGCACCTTTGCAACATGGCGGTCTTTTAAAATTATGATTGACATTTTAATTATCGCCTGAATATGTCGCTCCTCTCTGCTCCACACGGTCTTTACACGTTAGGCGTTCAGGCACAGTATTAAGTGAAGGTCACTCGCTCAGAACAGCACGCGAGAGGAGGCTTGCGCACTAACGGAAGAAATCAAAGCAGCGTCGCTTTCGGTCGTGTTTGCGTGCATATAGCGCGAGTTGAGGAGGTTTTTAAGGTTAGCTGTCCAGCCCACAACTTTACTATTTTGGCTCACTATCACTACTCTGACAGCAGTCGTTGTCTACCGCTGCAGGTAGGTGTTTTTCCCGACTGTTCACTACCTGTCCAGCACTTAACGGCTAAAAGACTCAATTAGCAGCTAGCTAACGTTAGCTGGTAAAAATGGCATTTAGTAGCTAACGAGCTAACGGTTTTCTTAAGGACTTGTTAGAGACCATAAATGGAGATGAATGAATACTGGACTTATCTTATTAAATAAATGTGTCACCACTACACTTAACTGCTGAATATGTAAACAAGCAACTGTTAGCCAAAGTTAGCAAAAGTAAAAGTTAGCCATATCAACTTAAAAGATATCGCTATGTCAATGTTATGTTCACAGCTTGCTTCTGCTGCCCCCAAATGGCCAAAAATAACTTTTCTGACAATCGTAATTGTTGACTAATATTGGCAAACCTACAAACAAGGTTAAACTCTGAAGTACATCTCTCACTGTATGTTCCATGTCCACCTTATCCAGTTATTCCCACCCTGTCTATCTGAATTATGTTGCATGCATACAGTGGTCCAAGGAGTTATGGTGTAGACTTTATAGTTGTGCTATCTTTCAGTCAATGTCCTGTAGTAAAGGTAAATTAAAATATGTCTCTGATGTAATCAGTTAGAACTCGAAATGGTGATGAGGCTTCTTAAAAAAGGTCTTCAAAGGTTTAACTTAGCCTGCCCTGCCTTGCTTCTTTCAAATTTACCAAATAGTTTAAACATTTTGCCCATATCTATAATCTGATGTTTTAATCCTTAATATAACTGATGCAGCTGTTAACTGTAATAGACTCCTTTTCCTTTACTTTCATGTTGAGAGTAGCAAGACTTTGAACATGATGCATAAAAAAATCCCCACAAATTGGTACATAAAAACAGTGTCTGACACCTAAATGGTCCTGGAGGAGGACACCCAGATGCCCCTCTTAATTTGTGTCCCCTGGACATGGGGCCACTAGGAAGGTGTCCCCTATTTTTTCACATTGAAGGTGGCAACCCTGCCCTCATATAACTGTCAATAATAAAGCTAGCCTGCTAACTGTCTGATAATGTTACTTTTAGGATGGCTTAATCAAGAAATCGTTGTTGGTGGTCATCTCCTCAGCTGTCTCAAACATGTGCTTCCAGTGTGGTTTTCCTGTCGTTGCTGTGGGACTCTGAAGTTGACTCTTCAAAAATAAATGCCAAGCTAAGGTAAGTGCTTGATGTTTGTGCTAATACATCTTGAGCCAAAGTCTTGTTTCTGTTCAGTCCAGCCAGCAACACTGCTAACATATAGTGTGTCATGAATTCTTACCATGTTGCTGCTATCTGTGTGCAGTTGTGATCAATAATGATATGCCTAAGCATATTTCTTTTAGTCATCTTTGTTTGGCATGCTTATAATGAAGTCTCATGCTGCTGTTGTATGAGGAGATGAAGAATAACTTGGATAGGTTGTGCAAGTTGTTTTCCATTGCATCATCCTAAAATGTACACCTGGGTCCCTGATACAGACTCAGATTATGCTGCGGTATGGTTGTAAACATGACTGTTGCCTTGCACACAGGCTCTTCACATAATTATTTCACTGTAATGTTGGCTGCGTGTGAAGCTTTTGTAACACAGAGGTGGGATTGTTGTACTGTTGATCAATGCCAAGTAACATTTTATAGCAGAAATTGCCTCCTCTTTATCTATGAATCTCTGTGATTTTTACATGCTCAAGATAACAGCTCTGCTGCATAGCTGAAGTGTCAAGCATTCACACTGAAAACATCATGTTGCTGCAGGTTAGCTGCAAGATGATGAAATACGATCAGGGAAGGCTGGTCTGAGTAAAAGATATGAGTCTGAGGGCTTACCAGATGCCAGAACAGCGCACAGAAGTTTATATCACTACGAGGAAAGATTTTATAACTCTGAAAAATCATCATGGCGACAATCGTTTTATTTTTTCTGTTGCAAAGATTGAAAGGTAAATCGTAGAATTTCCCAAATCAGATTTCAAAGTAATTTACCAGGCTTCCATGTATTTAATTGGCCAGCATTGTGAGTTGCCAGATGACGGCATGTTTTTCTTTTTTGCCAGGCGACACTTTGTTTTCCTGCTGGAGCCCTTTGCATTGGCACACTGCGGTGTGTCAATGCAGTGGTCTCACTGAAAGAAATAATGGGGCTGTGTTTTCCGACAGCCTACTGCTGCATGTGCAACGGATTGATGGGTTTAGAAAAGTTGCTGCCATTCTTTATTCTTGTTTCCCATTTGCTTACTTCAAACCAGATCTCCAGTAGAGTGTAAAATTATACATTGGCTTTAAATGTTTTTTTGTTTTTTTTTCTTGCTCACAGCAAGGCTTCTGTCATACATAAGGCAGGTAGTCAGTAACATTTTGTCCACATGCTTTACGTTAGCAAACTAGTGTAATTAAACTCAGAGCAATAGGTTTATGCAACTGGTAGAAAATTTATCTCACACATTCCTTACAATAGCTGGCTTTGGGCGCAGTATATGATGTATTTTTTGGTGTACATTATCATCACTCCCCCAATCTGTGCTATGGTGGTGTATGTTTGTGGGGAGTAACAAGTTCAACTCTGCCGCCAGACTGTCTGAAATCTATTACTTTTCCTTAGAAGCATAATCTGTTGTAAACAAAATGACAACTGCCCTACTTAAGCCAGAACACAAAGTTGGAACCTGATACCCTTCTCAAACTGATTGATGAGCCTTTTAATGCACAGACACCAGACAAGTTTCTGGTATTGGCTTATGCTGTTTGTTTGCATCAGTGAATTCAGTATTAATCAGTTCAGCTTTGCTAATTGTGCAAATTATTTTTGAAAGGCACAGTTTGAGATGTACTTTCATCTGTGACAAGTGAAGTGTTTCTGTATAATGATAATATATATCTCAGTTTATCATAGAGCTAACACACAAAAGTATAGCATCAGAAGCTGAGCTCTATAAATCAATTCCAACTGAGCTGTCTAGACGGCTGTGTTGTTTTGGGCAAAAATGACAGCATTTTAATTAATCACTCGCATAGTGATGCTGCAGTGTAAATACTCCAGATAGCAGGAAAAGGGGGGTGGGAGCACCCTGCCACATAAACAGAGTACAATTATGGCCCTTAGCAAGAGCACTTGATTAAGCTGTTTTAGTACCCTTTACTCACTGGGTACTAAACATCTGACTCATAATGCATCAACTATATCAGAAGATTGCTCTTGCTATGATCTTGCATGAATATTCACACAAGTAATTAAAGGAATGCAATGATGAAGTGGATGGGGACAGGAATCAGTGATGCAAAAACAGCTCACTTACTTGATGACAAATATGAGGGCAGTGACTTGAAAATGTCAGAATTAGTGTGCTACTTGTGTCACTTTGTTTTGTATATTTGAGGTGGATCCTATAATCTTTCAGTTTAACGTATTGATCCCCAAAACACACAAGTCTATACACAAGTAACAAAATCTTGCAGCTGCATGTTTTATCTCTCTTTTTCACCAGGAGTAAAGGAGGATATAGTATGGCATTGTTATAGAGCCACAAAGTCTGTATACGGAGAACGTTAGGGTGGTTGGATGGGTCAACAAAACAGTGCTGTTCATTGATGTTTCCTGTTGACAGTTAACATTGGTTTCTTTTAACCATGACTGCAATTGTTTCAGAACCAAGTAATGGTGTTGCCCTCAACCTAACCAAGTCATTTTGCACCAAAACATAACCAGACCTCAATGATACAGTTGGTGTCTAGTGATAGACGTGGTCAGAAAGAAGGAAAACAGTCCTTTCCCCCAGCCAGTAAATGCTGCTGGCAATGCAGTTTTTTATGATTACATAAGAGATACTGTAACATTTACCAAAGGTATTATTAATTAAACGTACGCTAATATTAGTCCTCTAGAGCCATTAAGGCTGTGATGTTATTAGAGGTGCAACTGCATGAGATTTTCACGGAACAATAACCGTCTCAGAAGATACTGTGGCTTCATGGTATCATGGTATTACAGGATTTATATTATTGTCAGTCAGAATGACCCTTAGAGGAATGAAAACGGAAGTCTTATTGTTGGTCGAATGTTTTATTACTATACTTGAAACTTAATGAACGTATGTGTAAAAAGTCTCCCCTTTGAAAATAACCAAAATAAAGGGGACATTCTCCGTCCAGTTGCAATTTTTTCAATATCATAGATAAGCAAATGTACATGGTATGATAACCATCAACTTCAATATCATGGTATACCTTGAAACTGGTATATTGCTGCAACCCCAGATAGACGAACATCATGTTTTAGTGACATAGTTAGCCTGTTTATTTAAATGGAGTCTGGTGGGCTTGACTTTAGTGGTCGGGTTTGATCTTACTCTTTAACAAATAGTCTTGTCAGATACTTACAGTAATGATCTGAGCATGTCTGTGGCAAAGCCAAGTACTTTCAGTGGACACAAATTGACGGTACGAACATGCCCTGAGTGTTTACATGGTGGACTGGCTGCTGCTCTCGCTCAATACTGGACCAATTTTTTTTTTTAAAAAAATGTTATTTTCCATTAACTTAGACACAAAAGCATTGGAAAATAGGGTCCATGTTGAAAAATAGAAAGGTTAAAAGGACGTGTGTTCCCACAAATACTGACTGTTTCTATAAGTGCCATTACTAAGGTGTGTACTCAATGCCAATATCCCGCTGACATGCAAGTAGAATACAGCATACCGAGAACCTGTGATACAAGGTCAAAGATTTAAAACCTCTTTGGCTTGTCGACCGGAATGATATCACATTTGGCTCATTTGAGCTCAACCTAAAAGCACAACATGGTCCGCAACATAGTCTTTCAGTGTATTTGTTGTCACCGTCTGAATACGACTAAGCCCTGTCTCTGGCCACAGTTTCCCTCCCTACTGTTGACCCTTTTGGCCTTGGTGGCCTTTTGGGTCTGAATCTGCTCATTGCTTCCTGACAGATGGTCTTGTGTACCAGTCATTTCCTGGTCTGTGGGGGGCACCAGCTGTATGTACAGACTAGGCACATGCAGAATACTTACACTGTTCCCCTCATTCAACATTTACACTATATTTAGTTGCAAATAATGTGAAGTCTTGCATTGCACAACAATATGAAAACCAATTCCACCAGGCACAGTGCTTAAAAAGGCCACGCCGCTGGTGTTCCATCTGAACAGTTTACATAATGTCGCAGTAATCTGACAAAACAAGGTGGTAAAAACACAGAGCAACCTAATTATTCTGTGACATTTCTGGCTTTAATATTAGACGTGGCTTTGTTCAGCAAGAAAAGTGTAATCCACGAGATACTTGCTCGCGTTCACAGCAAAACAAAACGTGTGTGTTTGTATGAGATACCAATTCAAAGTACTCTCAGAATAATCCACCTCGCATGAATAAACAGTTGGAGATAATCAACCCCTTATTGAGAACCAATGAAAATTCTTCCCAGGAGTCATTTGGAAATGATGCCCACCAGTATATTAATAGTTTGGGGGACAACAGCAGCGATAGAGACAGAAGGTTAACAGCTATTGGCCAGTTGCACTCCTGGGATGCGGAATGGCCAATTACTGTGATTAATAGGGGTCTAATTAAATAGTCTCCCTCCTAAAGAATGTTTTCAGTGTAATAAAACAGCAAGACGATGTTGTTTGCTGGTTCTCATATTTTATTACTCCTGTGCTGTTCATATCTACAAATCTCAGTGTTGTGGGTAGATTGTCAGTGCCTCTCATAAGACATTATCATTACTTGCATGCAGACTGATGGAAGTCTGTTTGTGTATTTCTGTGTGTACATGGGGGTGTTTGTGCCGTGTTCCCTCATCTATCAGTAGGCTGCCCTTCTCTGATGGCCGCTGAAGCTCCATTAGTACCCACAGTCCTGATTGATGTTGCACAATACTGAGTTGGAAGGCTAGGATTGTTGTTCTGAACCAGTGACATGCTTATTACAACACCTTTTCACCGCAGAAAAGGGAAATTTCCATGCTGATGTCGTGAGGCTCAGATTTGCATTGATGGTGAGCTCAGCAAATGTCGAAAATCATTTGATTTTCAGATTTGTTTGCAAATGTACCATGTCTCTGAGTAAGAATAATGTTTTTGAAAAGAGGGCAGTTTAGATAATAGGGCGGTTCTTGAATGAATTTGAAGAATAGGTTATTTCATGCGGAACGGTTCTGAACCCTGACTGACAGACAGCACAAGCTCCCCTGATTCAGATGGTTTAGAGCTGCTAAGTGGTTACATTTGAGCTGGTGTGTCGGTTGAAATGCCGCAAACCTGCTTGTTTGGAAGGATTTGAGCAGTTATTGTGAGAGCTGTGACAGTCAAGGTCCAGTCCCCTTATGATCCCACTTATGAGCTAACTGAAACAACATAAAAGTGGATGAATTTTTCTCTTTTCAAATGCAATGAAAACCGGCAACTGGAAAGTCCACTGATCAAACAGAATCAAATCTCAACATTCATGTTAAACAGTTTTGATCATGTGAAGATGGCGTAGTAGGTGCTATTAAAATGAAAAGCAGTGAAAAGCATGAATTGGTCAGAGATCAGACGCTGATATGGTCTCTCTGATGAAAACATACTTTTCCCACATGATCTCTCTTCCTGCTCCCCTCAGTGTTTTCAGTCTTTTTTAGTGCTGTCAGCGAAATTGAACTTCTTGAAAAATGTAGGCTTGAGTTATTTTGCTACTTTTCAATATGGCCTTTGAATTCTTGTCTGCATTCATTAGTGGAAAGCAATGGCACCACGAGTACCAGGGCCAGCTGCCAAGACATCCATGCCGCGAGACAATGAGGAAGATCGCCGGCTCTGTAGCCTGCTGATGAGTACACAGTCTCTTTGATTTTGCATTTGAAACAGAGATGTAAAGCTTGTAGCCCGCTGGACTGTCAAAAAGAAGCTGAGCCGAATCACTCAAGTTTGGATTTACTTTGTGCCAGCTTTGCTTTTGTTCCTTCCACAGTGGCTCTTTATTGTCATTATCAAGGTCAGAAATGAGTCAGAAATGGAGCTGAAAATAGTTAAAACATTGTCTTCTCTCTGCGTCTGAGGAGATTCTGTGATGGATTATTTGCCCAAGGAGGTGTGGGTCGTTGATGAAAATTAAGATGATGTTTGAGATTATTTGTCCATACAGATATGCAGGAAATACAAGAGAAAGGGGATGACATGCAGGAAAGGCTGAGTCAGATTCAAACTGACAGCCTTAACGAGCTGAGCTTCCCACACACAAACAATTCTGTTTTTATTGCTGAATTCATGCTGTTTGGCAGATACATTTTTTTCATCATTTTTTTTTTGCTAGCACCATATGCATAGCATTTCCTTATGTACAGTGACATGTGACAAAGTGCGGTGAATGCTTTGCTGCATATTGAACGCACCGTTTTAGTATTCCAACGCCGCACATTATTACACCCGTTTCCACACATTAACCTTTCCTGAGTTCTTTCCTTACCGTTGTGCTCATGTGTTCCCAGACTATGATTAATATGCCTTTGCCCTCATGTGATAAAATCTCGCAAATCTCCCTCCCTGCCTACCTACAACTCCAGTCACCTTATTATTTTCGAAAGGTTGTATGGTCACTGAGCTTAGATTATTCCATTCCCTGCTCTACATCTTATATTATATCTCATTCAAATGTGTTTTTTTTTCACCAGGAATGGAATATGGAAATGTGTTTTAGCTTATGTGTGGATGATGTTTCACTATATCATGTTACCATTTCATCAACTTGCCACCAGGGCAGCTGGTGTGGATGCTCTTGGTTTGCAAGTGTTTTCTCAGGTGGTCCTTTGTGGCTTGATTGTGACACAGGGAGGAATTGGACCAGAGACGACATCTGCTGGGGACTAAAACCTGAAAATTAGGGTGTCATGAACCTCATTTATTTTTTACAGCCCTTTTCTATTGAGAGCATTTGCCTTTTTAGTGTATGATTTTTACATAAATCCCCAGTGGATGTCATCCTGGTCATTTGGGTTTAGGAGTTGATGTGTGCAGGTCCTTAAAGGATAAAGCTGGCGTTATTCTCTATTTCTGTATTGTCAACAAATCCAATGAAAGACCAAAACCAACAATGCCTTAGTTTGTCTTTCAGTATTTTCAGACTTTCCTACCCTGCCTGTGACACTCAGATCCAAGTCCTTTTGTTTCTACTGAGAAGAAAAATACTTTAAAAACAGGACACACATTTATAGTTTCATTTTAGATGGATGCTCAGAAATTTTCCAAAACTGCTGGACACTGTAGTTTTTAGAAAATGTCACTCGAACAGGAGTAAATGGTGCATTTTGGGGACTATAGTTCTACAACACTGGTTCCTGACCAGTGCTCTAGGACTTTTGAAATAAATAAATACACATATACAGTAGGCCTACATCTCATTTCATTCATTTTGAGAAGAAAACCAAATGAAATGGCTATTTGTATTTGTATTTTTGTTCAAGATATAAACTCAGAAAAAAATCTCACAGGATCAGGGCTCAATAAAGACCTGAACACAAGCTATAGGCTATTCACAGAGCCTCCACTCTTAGCTAAATAGCCTTGTCCTGTGTTGGACAAGTCGGCAGTTATAACAACCAAACAGCTTACAAACAATGGCCAAGCATCAGGGAGAGAAAAACGCTAAGTTTGTCAAACATGAATCCTATTAAGTATGTGTGATTGTTAAAGATAAAAAAAAATTACATAATGCAGAGAGAATCGTAAAAACATTTGCTAAAAATATCAGGAAAACTCATCTCTGATGAGGAAATTATCTGTTCCAAATTAATGCAAAATGCTCCTTTTACACAAACTTGCTGCTATTATTTGCGTTCGCAATTTGGGTTAATTGTACAGTTTATCAGCTGTTCGATACTATTATTTTTATGCAGTGAATATAAAATGAAATATCCATAGAATATGTCCCTTAGGGGTCAGTAGTTCACTCAGTGATAGAAAAGGTTGGGATCCACTGTCTTTAAATTCAAGGCCTAAAAATGTTTTCTGTTATCATACTGTCTCCTCATAGGGTTATGACAGATCTGTCTTTGCTTTGCTAAAGCTGCTTTTGTTGTACATCTGTAAATAAACAGATGGTTTAGTCTTTGCTTTAACTTCATGACACCTGGAAGAACTCCACATACTCTGTCCGGGTTTTCGTGTCAAGCCGTCATTACAATAAACATGAATAATTGACACAGCTCAGCACTTATGAAATATTCATAGAAATTTATCAGCTGGATTTGTTATTTGCGCTCGACAAACATTGGACCTCTGGAATATCAAAACTATTATTAGTAGTGAATAATGCACAAATAATCTTTTATACATGACACCATCTATTATTTATTAATTGTGGTGTTTTTCTACATGATGGGGAAAAAAATGCTCTCTAGGGCTAGACTCATTGCTTCCCATTATCACATTTCACTAATCTGAGCTGCTGGAATCAGTCTTGCTGTATTCATCAAATACTTGATGAAATATGTTTGAGACAAATTTCGCATTACCGTAAGGCAAAAAAATATTTAATCAGACCCGTTTGTCATTTCAGGGTTAAACAACTCAAAAATCTGTTATTTCTGACCTCTAGTTTTGGTGAAAACACAACAGAACTTTTCTCAAACATTAAACGTTGTGGGTTTTTGTCACCTCTGGCAATGTAGTTAGAACAAATGTGAAAATCCCTTAAGAGAGGAAGCTATTAGCAGTTGTTTTCAAGGAGAATATTCACTGTCCATGACTGAAGCAACGTAACTTCTCCCTTGAGTCAGTGACTATATTTCGACTCGAGCATATGCTCAGACAAATAGCTCTGTGCATTAACTGCAGTTAAAAGCTGAGCCTGACCAAATGGACCTATCTACCCACAGATTCTATTTCAATTAGCGCAGAGACAATGATGAGAAGACATCCATTACAGCCTACAGCATGTTTTCAACACTGGCAGATCTGAAGTATGATGACAGGAAGAACAAGAGGAGGAAGTGATTGCTGTTGTTTCTAGTGTTACTCTGGGGAGACCATTTTGTTCTGCGTTGCAGACTTGCACAGTATCTCTTCTTGAGCTTTCCAACACATCAGCCATTTCACATTTCCTCAAAGCATGCTGTTATTTTCAGAGCGAGGTTGTGAAAGATTCAGCATGTTCACAATCCATCTTTACTAGAGTGCACTATCTCTGTTTCTGTGTGGGTACTCTACACTGTAAGGCATCCAATCCAACAGAAAAAGTGGAGCATACCCCAATATTTTAAAGGATAATTCTGTTTTATTTCATCTTGGGTGTTATTTTTGTAGTTTTTTCCATCATTTCTGACAGTATCTGAGATCTAGGAATGCACCCACGTCGTTGAGCAGAAGTCTGACAGAGCAAGAGACACATGCAAGTCAGATGATTAGATACATTTCTTGAACAAATCCCCAGGTTATAACAAACAAACTTATTCAGAAGATCAAATACAGGCAAATGGTAAAATTATCACCCTTACTGTTGTAAACATCCATCACAGGTGACATTGCTTACATTATGGTTGCACTAGCCTATTCTTTTACCCTCAAATAAAGTGGTTTAGAATTCAGGGGTGTCAAATTCATTGTAGCTCGTGGGCCACATACATATCAACAATGTATCTCAGTTTTTCCACATTCAGTCAGTCTATTTCTCACTGCCATTACATGTGCATTTTTCCATATATTTCCACTCCTGTCTGGGCATGCTGGAATCACCAGACCAAATTAAAGTGGAAGCTAATGAGATAGCAGGTTAAAGGCTACTCATTTTGTAAGTTATTATTAAAACCTGGCAACGTATATCTTTCACCAAAGTATAAGGTGTGAAGAGTCATCTAGTGGGCAGCTTTGAATCCTTTGGTGGGCCAGTGCTGGCCTGTAGGCTGTAAGTTTGACACCTCTGGTTTAGATCATTTTGTTAAACCGTTTGCTTATGTACAACCTGTTAGATCATTTGACTGTTCATGCCTTGCCCTGTCTGACTTGTGGTAATGTTAATCAATTGATAGAAAAATAACCTGCAGCGATTTTTCAGTTTTAAGCAAAAACACCAGCCATTTGATAGTTCTAGTTTCCAAATGTGAGGATTTGCTGTTTTTCTCTGTCTTGCATCATTTTAAGCAAATACTGTTTGAAAACAATGGCCCAAGCCCCTGTGATTTCAAACTGCTTTGTAGATACCTGTCTTAAAGCCTTGAGTTCGGCATTTTGGCTGCTGCCATCTAGAATTTTTGGAGCCAGAAGTGACATAATTGGCAGAGAGGATAGAGTTGTGGAGAAGCGAGGGATGGATCTGACTGTGAGTCTGAGGACACTATTCAGAGACAGCCTGTCACTCAAAGTGGCCACAACCTTAATTATGTATAACTTGTAGCCTTAATAAAATTTAAATAGGTGAGTTATACAAAAATTCACCCATGTACATTCGTCATGAATCGAAACCTTTCTTGTTTTTACCAGGCTGTAAACATGTTTATTTCTGCTGTTAAGTTGGGCATTTTGACATGGGAGGCTTTGGGAACTGACTGGCTTTTGGAGTCAACCTCAACTGGCCATTAGCGGGACTGCAGTTTTTGGCACTCTCTGCGTTGGCTTAATTTTTAACACCAGAGATTGCCCCTTGATGAAGATTAAATAATTTGGGGTTTTGCATCTTAGCTGGACAAAACAAGCAATTTGAAGATGAACCAGCAGCATGGGATCTGGAAAACTGTGCACATCAATTTTCAGTGATTATTTGAGAATTCAACATGTTAATCAAAATTAAATGGATTGTTAATTGCAGCCCTGGTTATAATGCTGTGTTCCTAAATTTCAGCAATTACTTTTGAGTACAATTTTATTATTAGCAATAGAAATGGTTGCCAAAGCTACAAGAAATAGGCTCAGTTGAAATGAAGTGGAATTATTTTTCAAGTCACAAGAAATGATTTGAGGACATTGCGATCTGCCACCAGCGGTACTTTTCTCACATCTCCTCATCAAGTAGAAACTATTTGTCCCCTTTTCTCAGGAGAGCACCTTGTGCTCATAAATTACTGCTGTGTGGAGTGTGTGTTTTCAGACCAGTGAGGGACCCTGTATCTCACCCGGTGTGTACTCAGTCAAAAGTGGGTAAATTTGCATGTCTCTATCTGCCTGTCTGATCTATGTAGAGGCTATTAAAAGATGTACATGCTGTGCAGATGCCCTTTCCATCATGGCAGGATCTGCTCCTGATGTCACCTATGTCAATGTGACTGACAGCGTCGAGGGAAGAGGGGGAGGGGTCACCTGCTCCCCAATACAGGACCACCTGTCAGAGCCAGCAGGCTTACAGTGGATGATGTTTAAGATCAACTTGGGGGCAGTGGACTTCACTTCAAGGATGTATGCTTCATAAACTCAATGGTAGAGCATTCATTAGCTCCATTAGGCCGAAACTTTCAAAGGGTAACAGTGTCATTGACCTGAATAGAGCGATTTCTGTTAGAATCATCACTCACTTAATGTCCTGGAGTGCGATCTTTCCTCTGGGGTCCTACTCGTCAACTTTCTTTTTAGCTGATGGCCCATATCTGCTTTTATGACATGATTTAATTTGCTTTTGGTCAGTGTCCCAAATTCGCTTGTGTAAAATCACTATTTCTACTCATTTCATATGTGTCGCATTACTAGACATGTGATGTCACTTTGTCGGGATACTTCCTGGGGATAGGTGGTACCTTGCTTCCATAGGATGCTCAGTGAAGCAGGAAATTGAAAAAGGTGGAGCACCACATTCATAGCCCATCACCTTTATTAAGCCTTGTTTGCACAGACAGAAAAGTGAGTGTGTTCATTTCACGGTTAAAGTTACAAGTGTCAGCTGTACCCACTTCCTACTTAACTCCAAAGGGGAGCCGAGACAGATCTGCTGTTATCGTCATCGGCCTTTTAACAGATGGGGCAGATCACAGAACATAATCTCAGCATGCTTAGCTGTTGATGTACGGTGTGTTTGCACCTGAAGTCAGCAATCAACAGAACCAGAGAGGAATTTTTGTTGACACACTGGTGAAAATCACCCTGTGATCTCAATGAATCAACCTCAATATAAGCAGGATTAGAGATATTTCAGAAAAAAATAAAATCACAGTGGAATAGGTATAACCTGGCCCCTGGGGGAAAATGTACTGCATTACAGTGTCATTGTTAATATTCTCTCGCTCTGTGTCTAGCCACAGAGGCATATTTGACACAGCCACATAGGTTGCAGATACCATACAAGCTGAAAATAGCCAGCTGCTACAGTAATCCTGAATCACCCTGGGAGTTTTAAAACAAATGACCAGTTTCCCCTGCAGTGACCCCAGCAGGCCCAGCAAGCCATCTCCAAAACCCACACTTAAACAAGAACACTGGGACTGGGAGATGGAATTTAGGAATATGCATGTACATTTTGAACTGTGGCAATAGAGAGAGGCCTGTGCTGCTTGAGACAAAAGTGGGTCATGCAAGAACATCTTAAGGGACTGCTGTGAAATTCTAAAAAGTCATTTGCTGGGAATTGAATTTCTAATGATACTAAATGAAAATGGAGCTGTGAAAGTGTTCCGCTCCTGCGCAAGCCCCACTTTCTACAACCCCACTGAGACACCGAGGCGACACGGGAGGGTAGTAAAGGCAGGGCTTATGGAAATGAATGGCACCATGTGAAAATCACATTTCATTGTGCTTTATTAAACTTTATGGCGGCTTGATGAGGCCCACGGCTCTTAGATATGATGTCAGTAGTTTACAGTGTTGGGGGATGGAAGTTTTTGTTCTTGATTTTCATATATGGTAAACATTTAATCGGAAAAAAGTTGACTACAGCAACAGTCAGAGGGAAGTTGTTAGACAAGGTTTAACTGTTAAACTTACATGTGCACCTACAGAGATCCCAGCAGTTCTGTGTTGTACAGTAGAGTGAGCAGCTTTATTGGGGCAGCGGAGCAAGCAGTTAACTGTTATTGATTAAAGGATCAGCAATAACTTTTCCCGCCCAGTTATTCCCAGCTAGAAATGTTAACTGAAACCCATTTTTCATACTTTTTTTTTACCAGGCTACCACTGTCTGTAATAAATTTCTGATTTTTTTTTTTTTCATTATTGATCATTTTTTGGATTCACTGGTAGATTGTTTCATCTAAAATGTCAGAGAAAAAAATGCTTATCACTCTTTACCATATTTTGAGAGGCAACGTTATGCTTGTTTTATTACAACAGCCCAAAACCCAAAAGTATTTAATTTACAATAATAATAATATAAAATGGAGAAAGGCACCAAATTCTCACATGTTCAAAAAGTACTTTATGTTCTTTGTACTGTCTGTGCTGGAACACCTATATTCATCCTCTGTCTGAGACACTATTTCAGCAGTTTTGCCCAGTCTGCTCTGATTGGTCAGAGTTTACGTGTCTTAAGTATCTGCATTTTCAGCATCTCTGCATTGTCATTGCAGCGAGAGAAGTGACTGGAAGGGAGTGTAGCAGCATTTTGTATCATAAAACATCACCAGTAAAATCTTCTAAATCTAAATCTTCACAACTAGACATGTTCCAACGGGAATATGATCCGAAATTGGGAGAACTGAACGACATCAACAACAAAGATTACGTGTTTCCCTGACGTTGGCATTTAGCTATTATTAGCAGTATAGGCTACGTGATCAAAATACTTGCAGTATCGTCCCTGGAGCAGATGACCATATAAGGGTGTGGACACATGCTGTGTCTTTAACTGCCTGGAAAACATGGGCGAGTTTGTGCGTTTGATGCTACAGTTGTGCCTACTCTGTGCCAACTTTCAAGAGGGTGGAAGCAGATTGCGTCTGAGGTTGCTAATAATAATAATAACTATAACCTGCACTGTATCATAGCCTACTCACCAGACAACCCAAAGTCTGAGCTGAGCTTCTTCCAGGTATTGTTTTGTAAGTGTTTATTAGGCCTTAACTTTTTTCATGGGACAGTTTTAGCTCTGGGTAGCCCTGCACTGACTTGTACTTTTCAGGGTGCAGCTATCGCACCCTGAAAAATACGCACTTGGGAACGCTTGCATGGCGCAATGGCGCTTTTGAGCGTGCCCTCTGTGTGTCTACATTGAAAACAATAGATATGTGTGCAGTGTTTCCCACAGGACAGGAATCTATTTGTGGTGGTGTGGTCCGGGGGGGGGTTAATTACTAACGAGCAGAACCTTACATCACATATCACCTCTGATAATGGTTCATTCATTTAAAAACACATTGTGCTCGTTTAGCACACTATTTCATGTAGTTTTTATCTGCTGGAGGGTCGCGTAGGGGAGCGTAGCGCGATAAAAATAGAAGAGCCGCGTAAAATAGAGAGTTGTCGTGTGAGAGGCGGTGGTTGACGCGCCGGGACTCGCGCTGCAGTTAACACTACTAACAGCGTGAGTTAATGTCTCTGCACATGTTGAGCTTCCAGCTATGTTAATNCGAGGTCGAACAGGTAGCGCCAAAAGCAGAAAAATCTATATGTGGCGGAGATAATTTATTTGTGGCACACCGCCACAGATAAATGAATGTATGGGAAACACTGTGTGTGCGTGCCCTAAAGAAATCTGACTCAAACTGACATCACCTTGTCTTGAAAGTAGTAGTATTTGATGCTTTGACAATGTTTAATATGAACATTTGTCACTGTAACACTATATTTTAGAGAAAATATGGAAAAAGCATTATAGGTGTCCATTAAGTCATTTACAATGGATAAATGCCAAAATCATTTTCTTGTTCCAGTTTTTCAAATGTGAAGATGTAATGCTGCATTTCTCTCTACTGAATCATTGTAAAGGACATGAACATTTAATGATTGTTCAGAAAAAAAATCAATTTAGTATATTAATCAAACTACTGCTTCAGCAGTGTTTGTGTACTGACTGGTGTCACGGTATTTAACTGACCTTTAGCTTAACCAAATGTGCGTACTGATCAAGGAGCAAATGTATTTAGGACAAGATGTCTGAAACTGCCTCTTTCTTCTTCTTAAGGCAGTCCGTGTGTGAGTTCTATCTGGAGGTGCTAATAATGATTACTAGGCAGTGGGAGTGTATTGATTATTGGCTTTTGACCGTACCCATTACCATGTCTAGACTTTAGTCTGTGTTTGCCTTTTCCCTCTGTCCTCTGTTGCTCCCTCTTCATTATATATTTTCGCTGTGTGTCCTGCAGCTGCTGCCCTGTATAAGCACCCTGCTCTAAGTTGCATAAGCATGCGAAATGCTCTTGAGTGGCTAAAAAACAAAAAAATAATAAATAAAAGCAAAGTGGATTATGTGTGACTCATTCCAACATTCGTGAACACTTGAAGAATTTTCTAATTTGTTTGATTATCTTTGAAGTGACAGTCATGCATAGTAATCCAGATTTATGCTAATGTGATGCTCCCCTTCCTCTTCTCACAAACTGAAGCTGAAGATATTGGCATCTGGTGGTTTTGACGTGCGTGTTCGTGGCAGTGGAGGGTCTGAAATATAAAATGAAAATGGTCCGGTGTGATCTCTTGCTCTGAGTGCGTAAATGCTGTGCCATGGATGCTTCTCATTGGCCTAGTGGTGGAGAGGCTAATTAACAGCAAAAGCCTGCTGGTTTAGTTGCCAACACCAACAGAAGGGCATGTTCCAGATGCCAGCTGGTATCTGGAGGGTGACTGCTTTTAGATTAATGGAGAGGACATAGTAGAGGGGAAGTTGTAAAAGTACCATTTTAGGGGCTCACAGTTACTTTATACTAAGAGAAGGGCAGCCACAAAGCCACCCTCATTAAGAAACATCTTATTTATTTTAGAAAGATTATTTAATTGAACTGAAATTTGAATTCTTCTCACTTTTTGAAAGAGGAAATATAAAGCTAGTAAACTAGGCTTAATAACTTCCATCCAGAAAGTGGAAACTAGTCAGCATAGCCATCTGACATTGGCTGTGCTTGTCACACATGTACAAAGGTGGGGAGGTTAGCTGCCGTTAGCTGTCTATATTTGGGTCCAGTTGTGGTCATGGCAAGCAACTGTCAGAACACATAGCAATGAGCAGTCCTCTGACCTCTGTATGTTACCCCATGATTTTAAGCACTACATGGGATAATGTGCAGAGTGCTCAGCTCAAACCACAGATGGGACAACGTGATGGCGAACAACACCAGTACCCCAGCTGGTAAACAGTCTGCCTGGCCGTTGGAACTGAACTGATTTTATGAACTTTTGTGCCCACCCACACAGATACTGTACCAGTACTGCCATCCAAAACCAAAAAATGCAATCCCCTTCAAAAACACCAATGTACTGGGAACTATCACTGCCAAAAGCAGTAGAGTAAAATATAGTTAACTCTGGGTTAGGATGGAACAAATGCAGAGACAAAAATCCCTCGGGGTGTAAAGAAGTATAGCTTGAGTAAGTTAAACTACAAGTTTAATTACGAAGTGAAGCTCCCTAATGTTGCTTACTTACTTGAGAGAAACTCTGCATTCCTATCTGCTCATTTCACTGCAATTAATATGTGAGACTTCATCTTTGCAGGTGGAGTCATTTTAACAGTCTGGAAAGAGACTGTCATTAACAATGAATGAATATTAGCTAACTCTGGCACATTTACATTCTAACATTGATTAATGTGCAGTGTCCATGACACATAAATAAAGCTGAATATAATACATCCCTCTCACCTTGTTGATGTGTGCCTACTAGAAATGAAATATTACTATTTCCAACTATCTTTTGCCTGATAAAATAATGTTTAAAACCTGATTAATGGGACAGCTGTGCTCAGTTCATGATATATGATGAGCTGGTTCTGAAGGTGTTTTAAGCCATTCCAGTTTTTTCTTTGAACAATCTCCTCAGTGTTAAGAAGCATTTGACTCTTGCACATGATGTTAAGATCCTATAGGATAATGCTAGGCCACTGGTTTTAATTATTTACATGTGTTCGGTCAGATATCATATTGGTAATATAACAAAATGTGAAGAAAACCAGAAACTTCAGGTTTTTGATTAAATACACTAAACACTGAAACTAAAAAACCCTACTTTCGGAGTAAGAATTTTATCACTGGAAGGCAGCTCTGTTTCTTACTATTTGCTTCCTTTAAAATCAGCAATGGTAATTGGTGGTGAAGAACTTTTTACATGTTCCCTTGGAAGAATTCCCGAACTGCAGCATCTGTGCCTGCTTTGAGATGTCAGTCAAAATGTTTTGCCCTTGAATGTAAGATGAGTAAACTACCCTTGACAGAGTATTTGCAAACTTAGTAGAGAAAATGATTTTATTTCGAGCGCAAATGTCTCACAGAAACACTATTTACATGGTTATTTATTTAGACTGAATCGCTCCCATGGTGAATTGAGCTTGCTTGAATGTCACAGATACAATGTCATATCCATAACATGCAGTATTTAAGGTACTGGCTGTAGTATTCAGTGTATGATTCCAGAAGTCTGCTTCTCAGAGTTAATACCTGACCCTTATGCTTCCTAAAATATGATGTTTAGCTGGGGGAGATGATGGCATCAGCTAAAACTAGTCATATAGATGATGGCAAACAACTCCCCAGATTCATCAGTAGTCTATCTGAGTGTGTTTCTCCTGTCTAGCCAACCAATGGCTTGTCTGAGAAGAGAACTACAGCTGATACGATGCCAGCAGAGCACTGCGCTCTCCCTCCTGGCACTACAGAGATAATGATTGCTTCTGATAATATTTATAAAGTAAAAGTAAACCATCATTTTCACAGAACCGTTCACAGTTTTCGCCCTCTTCTGTTTTCAAAGGTATTCCGTGCAGCCTGTCTCCCGGCATTATCATTTCTTTTCCAACTTCTTGCTCCTCGTCCAGCTAATGGTGACAACTCTGCCTACAGAGAAAGGGCCCAACTCTCAGGTGGTCCACTATTGATCAGCTGAAGGCGGCACATTTTCTATCTTTGTCAGCTAAAGACATTTGTAACAACATGTAAAGGGGACCTATGGGTGCTCAGGGAACAAATAGTGTTATCCCAGACAAAGATATAGCACTTCTCCCTTTGAAAAAAACATCCAATTATCATGAAAGCAAGACTCACTTTGATCTGTTAACATTTTTATTAGCTTGTAAGCATCTATCTCCTTCAACCGGAAATACTGAATCAAATACTTCTTTTTAGCTAGTGTTAGAATAATTATAAAAGGGTGTTTTAGTGATTATGTTGATCCACAAAAAGACATGCGTACACATCTTTTTGTGCAAACCTCTCAATAGAATGTGAGATATTGAAGTCTTTGATAACCAGGGGATTTAAGTTCAAAATAACATTCATAATAATGTAATGTAGTAAAAGAAGATTATATACTGCCTTGGGCTGCTGTTACTGTAATAAAAACCTGTACACTTTTAATTAGGCCTGGTAACCTTCTGTCGCAATTATGTACAGCATATACAAATCATTTTTATAACATTTACATTTACATATACGATCATAATATGGGATAAAATGGCACTTTCAGCTACATTATATTTACCAGCTTGCTGTAATGGTTTGCTCAGAGTTTATATTCATACTACAGATTCCTATGATTTATGGCTTGTTTTCTTTTAAATTTTTCTGTCACATAACTGATATGTGTTTTATGGTTTATTTCATTTAACAGACACTTTGCAATCCTCCTATATTTGTGCTATCCTAATAGACGTCATTTTACTCAAACATCAACTTGAGCTATTTACCGCAATACATTCAGCCCCAGCATTTGTGATTCTATCTATGTTGCCTTTTTCATTTATGCCTTATCAATAATTAGGTTGGGTGTGAAATGACATTTTAAAAACCAAAGCAGCATGTGATACTTCAGTCATCAACATTATGTAAAAATCGTTGTGGATGGGATGAGAATGATATTTTCTTGGTGCCAAACAATTTATGGAGACATGAGAATTCAGCGGTTTACATACCTGACAATAAAAGTTGGCAGCATGTTTACTTGCTATTAATGGGGGCCTTTGATTTATTCATCTGGCCCCAAGATCTGTAATATTATATGCTGGTTGGAGTGTAACCGTTTACATGGTCCTGTGCAGATGTAGTCATCGGTGAAGCTGCCTGGGGCATGCCTGTGTTTACCATCCCACTGATATTCATCTTTAATCAGGCAAGGCCACAGATGGATTAGCATGCTACATGTAGAGCTGTGTCAGACATTAACATGCTCCCCATTCGCTGGCGGAGAGGAGATGTGGGAGAAAGCAGATAAGGTCAGCAGTTAAATATTATCACTAGCCACAGGAGAGAGACCTGGATTTGGCGGAGGGAGGCAGGGAGGTAGCCACCATGCTTAAACTGCTCCATAAACGCCAATCAATGATGAATAGCCAGGGGCCCCTTACGGCCACGGCGTGTTCCTTCAGGCATCACTCGAACAAAAACTAGCGCCAGGGTAAGGACACGTGATGATAAGCATCTCACTTTTTCACTCACCTACTTCTCTCCATCCATGCCAAATTATACCAGACAACTAGGGCTGTAATGTGGGATTCACTGGTGATGATGTAAAACTTTTATTCTTAAATCCTTTTTTGGGAATGACAGTCAGAGGGATTAAGGCTGAGCCTTTCTTCTTATTGACCTCTAAAGATTGAAATCAGACGGTAAAAAGTAGAGAGTTGAAATGTGGCAGCAGAGCTGACATATAAGCTGTATATTTAAACATCACTGCACAGACTGGGTCTTGTTTGTTTTTCAATCAGTTGGGACACCCATTCCATCTTCTCCGAAAGCCATGTTCACACTCCCATCGCAGAGCAAAGCTCATAGTCTATTTCCGAAGTCTGCATCACGTTCAGTAGATCCCTCTAATAAGCACAGGTCAAATAGCCTCCATAAATCATAAAACACAGCACTTTTCCTCTGGTTTCACTGCAGCTCTGCTGTAATGGAACAAGGATCCAAGATAAATTGTTATTACAGCTCCTATAGCGGGAACCACTGGTGGAAAAAAAATCAATTGTATAATCACTCGTGGAGGAGAGGAGGAAAGGGCGACATTGAAGTGTTCCTCCATTTCAGGTTATTCCTCTCATGGAGGCTTAGCGCTGCTCACAACCCGGGTAAGGGGCAAAACAGAGCGAAACACTGAGAAAAATGATTCATACTCAACAGCTCTCATCCAACTCAAGCACCCAGCACATGAAAAAAAAAGGTATGCAACTCTTTGTGGCTGGCATTTACAGTTCATTTGTTTTTGCAGGAAGTAATTTTCATTAGCAAAACCAATTTCCCCCCAAGTTCTCAACCTGAATAATAAACACAAACTATGCCAGGGAGAGGGCAAAAACAGCATTTCAGCGCAAACTCTGCTTAGCAGCGCTCTAGAAATATTTTAGGGATGCTGTCTTTGTTTGGGCTCCAGGTAAGAGGTGTCATAGTTTGCAGAGCGTGTCGTAATCACTTGCCTTAGGAGAATCCTGCTAGAGAGCTAATCATTACCAGTCTGCCAGCTTGTAGAAGAGGGGCACATTTCTCCTGCTCAACTTTAGGCTGTTTTCGTCTCTGTGTGACTGCTGCCTGTCAAACAAGCCACCACTGGCTGAAACGGCAAGTTTACATCAAAGCCACTCACAACACAAGTTCATTTTGAAGCTGCAATGAAATATTCAATGTGTCTGCCTTAAATCAGAGCAGAGTAGCGTTATTTTCTGCAAAGAGTTTGTTTCCCTGAAAACAAGCTGCCACTAAGAGCTTTATGCTGCAGAATCATTGTTCTCATATGACTCCAATAATTCAGGTGTGCTTCTGTAAGTGAAATCTTGCATAGCGGGGGCATGGCTGTAACATATTATCAAGAGTGAATTACAGTATTCAGTATTCTTTACACCTGCCTTTTCATTGTATACTTAAATGTAAAAGCTATTATGGTGAATATCACAATTGCCATTGACTTTGGGAAAATGCATTTATTGAACTTTAAAAAGAAACAAAACTTTAAATGCAAAGAGAGAAAAATAGATAAAATAAATAATATAAAAGGTGGTGCAAGTGGATGCCCAATGCTGTTGGCAGAAAAGCAACAGACTGTGATCACACTGAGTAGCATTTATGGGAATGAATTACAATATATATTTGAATATATTTATCGCTCATTTCTTGATGGTCTGAATAAGACGCTAATTTTGATACCTGTTGGCTTTTAGAAATTAGGTCACTAAGAGGGTCTGGAAATTGTTGCTGGAAAAAGTTGCCAAATTAACAACAATAAGCACACCTCTGTAAAGAAAAGGGGTGCCCTGGATTTATGACACAGGACAAAATGAGAGCATCATTGCCAAACAGAATGCGGGACAATAATCATTTTATGTTGATTGGCTTGTTTTCATAGTCTTTACAAGCCATAATTGTAATTGGAAGAAAAAAAGAAGATTTATCACTGAGCCTTTGCTTGCAGTGTGACTCGTTTCCCTTAAGCACTATACTAGATGGCTCATAAATAGTTCTTCATAAATGGTGACTGTCAATGGCCTCATGCTAGCGACATGGCTCAGGGAATCTCAATGTCAGGTGTGGTCTCTTGTTCAGTTTGTACACCTTTTTTGTTTGGACTGAAATACCTCAGCAACTACTGGATGGATTCAACATTTTCCTCAACCTCAGCCACGTTGTGTTTATTGCTAATTTGTTAATGTTAGCATGTTGGAACACTAAACCGAGAGGGTTAATGTGGTAAACATTACCTGCTTAACATCGGCATGTTAGTATTTTTGTTGTGAGCATGTTAGCTTGCTGACCATGGATATATAAAGAGAAGTGGATACAGAGTTGGAGGCCAAAAGTTCGACTTCCGGGGATTAAATTGTACGGATCTTTCACGTTTGTAAGCCAATAGAGAAAGGGTGGTAGCGTTTTCCTTAATTCTGCCTCCCAATCACTTTGTCCCAGGCTTACTCACATCCATCCGACCATCCATTTTCATCCGCTTATCCTGGGCCGGGTCGCGGGGGCAGCAGGCTGAGCAAAGCACCCCAGACATCCCTCTCCCTGGCAACGTTTTCCAGCTCCTCCTGGGGGACCCCAAGGCGTTCCCAGGCCAGACGAGATATGTAATCCCTCCAGCGTGTTCTGGGTCTGCCCTGGGGCTTCCTACCAGTGGGACGTGCTCGGGACACCTCCAGCAGGAGGCGCCCAGGAGGCATCCTAGTCAGATGCCCGAACCACCTCAACTGACCCCTTTTGACAAGTAGGAGCAGCGGCTCTATTCCGAGCTCCCTGCGGATGTCTGAGCTCCTCACCCTATCTCTAAGGCTGAGCCCAGCCACCCCACGGAGGAAACTCATTTCCACCGCTTGTATCCGCGATCTCATTCTTTCGGTCACTACCCAGAGTTCATGACCATAGGTGAGGGTTGGGATGTAGATGGACCAGTAAATCGAAAGCTTTGCTTTCCGGCTCGGCTTGGAAGCTGCACCGACCCACCGATCCATCTCACGCTCCATTCTACCCTCACTCGACATGACAGTAGGAAAAAAACTCTAGATTTGGCTATTAGTGAGTGTTAGTACTGGGATGTTAATGTAACTTAAAAAGAAAACCAAAAAAGCTTATTTACAGACATCTTTTTTTACAGTATGTCTCTTTGGGCCCAAGGGCACCATGTGGCGGACCCAGAAGTTGTAATTACACAGTTTGGCCACTATGTCAAAGTGTCTTCAAAGCCCAGCTCTGTTTCTGGGGCTTGATGCTGACATGAGCATTTAGCTCACAGCACTGCCTCACAGAGTCACTTGCATGACTGTAGCCTTTAATTCTTGTTCTATCCAGTAGATGCTCTTAATTGTGCATGAATGCCCACTCATTTTAAAACCATACAGCTGTGTTTTCTTGGTGTGGGATTATGTTTGATTAGATTACTTGGGATTGTTTATAGTGTTTTTCATTTCAGACTTTTAAACGAGGTCAGTAAGCACATTTATTTGATGTAAATCATTCTGCGCTGTTTAGTTTACAGTCACATGTATAGATAATCACAGCTCACTTGTATTCTCACTGGGTTCCGAAGAGGATAGCAGCCTCCTTTCATCAGACAGTTGTTGCTATGCTATTGCTTTGCTGTCCAGATGTCTGAAAATATATTTTGTGATTTATTTCTATCTCTGCTGATATACCAGAAGCGGTCCGTGTGTTTGCTGTGCTTAAGAAAGTCTGGCAGTTGTATAGAATACAAATCCTACAGAAACGCATGTCTGCTGCACAGTTTGGTGGTAAAGAAGGAAGCAACCTAAAAGTAGGGCAGCATTTTGATTACTTCTGATCAAATCCTGATAGCTCATCTTTAACATTCACAGCAGCACTTTGTCCACCCCTTAGAGCGACTAGATCAAATTCTCAATTAGGGTTGTTGTAAGTGCGCCATCGACCTTGAGAAGGGCTTTTTTTTTAAAACGTGGTTCCTGGTTTGAATGTTAAGCCTTTCAAGCCACTTGAGGATAAATAGTTTGTGAATCATATACAGGAACTGAAGAAATGTAAAAATTAAAGATGGAGGAATTTATTGATACCATTGATGTGTAATATGTTAGTTTAGCAGCCTTGCCTTGTTCTTATGTGTCTGTTATTGTAATAAATTATACTGCTAATCTGAGTAAAGCTATGTAGAGTTACTCTCAATAGCCCTATCTCATTTTATTTACAACAAATGAATTACAGCAGACACACGCGCACACAAGCACACAACTGATTCATGGCTCCTAATTGGCCTTTAATGGAAGCACAGTGTGTTAATAAAAATCAACCGCTTGTATCTTTTTAGGAGTGTTGAACCTTGGGAGGAAGTGATTAAATTGGTTATTAAACAGGTAAGATGCTCAAACACTGGGGTGATTAATTCCCCAGGGAGCACCTTTCACTGTGGCATCCTCTGAAAAGATGAAAGTAATTGTACCAATTTCCACCCTGAGCTCGTCTCTCTCTACCCTAATTCACTGTCAGTCCCCGGTGCAGACCAAGTGGACTAAAACAAAACTGGTGACAGATGCACTGTAGCTCTGGTGAGGGGTAAAATGAAAAACTGAAGGCACTGAAGCTGGAATACTTAGAAATGAATTAAACTCAAGCAATTATCCAGCGTAGTGAAACGATAATTACAGACAAATGATCAAGGGATTTATTTAAGAGAACAAAATGTTGACTAACGTTGTTGATGTCTCAGTGCATCCGACACACCGTGCTTACTTGCATCAGCGCATTTCAAAATATCAACAAATGTGTTAAGAGATTCCTGCCAAGCTGCATCATTCACACAAACACTGACTCTGAATATTAGTTTGGTCAGTCAGACATCTGGGGCTGAGCCCAGTAGATTCCTTATTTTCACCAGATGTATTTCATATGACAAATGAAAATAGCACAGATACTATGATATATTTTTCTGATCATAACAATTTAAAGACATTACATTTTATTCAGTAAGTAAACTGACTACATATGAGTGCTTTCACAAGGTATTATCGTACAAGACACATGATATATAAATTATTTCACTAGCTTGTGTAGCTCAGTGGCTTTTAGTTATTTTATTGTTCTTATATGTGTCTAGCTTTTTCCTTTCCATATGTTAAAAGAATACTTCATTCCACAAATGCCCATTTGTGTATCAATTATTTACCCTGTGTTACATGGAATTTGTAAGAAAATGTTTTTCTTGCTTGCGCCGTTATTGGCCAGCGCGCGCCGTTATTGGACGGCGCATGGACACTCACCCTCTTGCGGTTGGACTTTGAACTTATCCCACAGTAGTGGTACCGTGAGGTACCGTAGTACTAAGGTACTCCAACATTATGGGTATCATATGTACCGTGGTGTTTAAGTACCGCGGTCTACCGTTGGTACCAGTATACTGTGCAACACTAATACCTTTCACATTGTATCTGGACATGGAAAGTCCATGACCAAACGTCGCTATGTGATGAGGTCAGGGTGAGAATGTGTTGGCGTTTAACAACAACAAAGCTATATCAAAACATTGGATTAATCTTAACTAACCCTTTAAAACACTAACTGATTGAGGCAGCAAATAGATAGATTGGCAGCTCCTGTGCTCAGCAAGTTAAAATTAGTACATTTTTGTCAGTGGAGTTTGGCATCACAGAGAGCTTACAGGTAGATAACTTTCACTTCAGTTTTAAATACGAGGGTTTTAGGGAAAATACATATGTTTGGGAAACACTGAGCATTCAGCAACATAACAGCACAAGTGGTGTGAGAGTTTGGAAATTGTTTTTTAATACAGTTTTGCAGTTATTTAACATCAAATTCCATGACTTGAATTCATCAAGAATTTTCTGATTCTTCGTTCATTGGAGGCAAGTTTTCTTCACAAATTTGTCATAACACAAGGTGAGTAATTGATATGCAAACGATCATGTAGGGGGTTAAGTATTCCCTTAAGCTTAAGGGCTGCTGTGTCTACTACTGTGCAATATGAGAAAATTATGATGAGATAAGTGGCTGTCCACCGCTATTTTGTTGTATTATGTGAAATGTGTGCTTTTATTAGCTTATGTCTACCACAACAGCTCAAGTATGTACGTGCATTGTCTCCAGTGAATCTCCCTGTGGTCTGTCAGTAATGACAACATAGTGAGACAATTACAGAATGCAAATACCTTTTATAGCTGTCAAAGGAAAAAAAAATGACAATCAATCATAGAATATTAAAAAAAGGTTTAAAATATACTATCTACTGTATGAAGCCATGTACTACTGCCACTGTAAAAGGGCCCTGTTTGAGCTATGTACTGCATGCAGTGGTCAACACAATTGAAGCTACAGTGCAAAAGTTCCTATGGGAAATGGTGCACACTGTGCTTATCATAAATTGAGCTTTGCAGCCATCAAAGGACTTGTCACTGTAGCAGAGTTTTCATCAAAAGTGATTGCTTTTCTTACACTTACTTTGAGGCATACTTCACAGGAGCTGCTATTGAATAAAGTAAGTACTGCATTAGGCCTTGTGATTGCCACAAGGAAGTCTCAGATATTATATTTTACATTTGAAAAGTAACATTTCCCAACACTTCACACTTTGATTTTGTCAAATCAAAACACTTGATGAGTAAAAGGAAGAAAAGCTTTTATAGAGCTGCACAGTCAAAGACCCATCACGGGATTGCATCCTAGACAGAAAAATGAATGAATTGAAAAAACTGATAACAGCTGTCTGAGTGGATTGGGAATTATGCAAGAAATTCACTCTTTCCTGAAAACTGAAACCTCCTCTGCAGCACCTCAAGAATTCCTCAGAAGGTCTTCAAAGTTTTCCGAGCCTCGCTCGGTGAAAATGAATGAGGGGAAAATGCGACTGATGCTCTTGTCTCACAGCTTTAAGAAAGTTGTCATAGTCTTGTCTGTGATTTCTCATCGTGCTCAGAGTGGGGAGACTTGAAAAAAAGCCTGCACAGTGTGTCAGGAAGAAGACACATTTTCCAAGATAGCTGTTTCATCAAAAGAAGCTTAGGTGTGTAATGATGGTGGTATCAATCGCCTTGTGACATAAACCATAAGCACCATTGCTTTGGCAGCTATGACAGCTCGGTGCCTAGTCAAACATTTTCAGTAGTGGCACCATTTACTCTAGTCCAGATTTTCATTACTTTTCCCCTCAGTCTTCAGAGAAAATGCTCTGAATCCTAATTGAATCAGATAGGCTGTGTCCTCCGCCTGTTATCCATCTTTCATGTTTTTTTTTTTAAAGTAGTTTTGTTTTCTCATTTGTTCCCATAGCACCACATAATGGCATACTGGAATCGTATAATTGCTTTGAAGCAATCTGCATTTTTCTTAGGTGAGTTCAACAAAGTGTAACCGAATGGATGTCTTCTTCTGTGTTAATAGAGTGACTCTGCATTTCTTTGCAGCCCAGTTTTTTAAGATTAATCATGGGGGCCAAGCCCTCCTTAAGGCTCATTCATTACCATGGGCTCATCTCCCTGTAACCAAATACAACACCATGAATCACTATTTTCTCACACCATGTAGCTGTAGAGACGCCTCTGGATCAGTTTAGTGTTTCTAATTTCCTATTTAGAAAGGTTCATATTGTGATAATTGTGGTGACTGTTGATTTGTGTGTGCTGTTGGGGATATTAAAAAATAGCCATGTGTTCTACATACCTTTATTTTCAAGAGGAGTCTCTGTTGTTATTCTGCCAGATAAGGGACAAGATGTGTTGCAGGACAGACTGTCCTGCCTCTGTTGTTGTGTGGCTCAAAGCCTTTAAATAAATGTGACTGGTCATAATGACCTGCTCCACATCTGAATGGGATTATGATACCACAGAATCATATTTTGGGTTTAGACTGGCCAATATGTAGATACTGAATATATGAACATATTGTGTTATAGAATTTCTCATGTGCAAATAAATGATTCCAAGAAAATGATTACAGTTTGAATCACTTGTTAACATTTTTGTCTAAAGTAAAAGTAGAACATTTAAATGTGATTTTTGCATACATTTGCAAAGTCACAATATATAGGAAAATATTCTAAAAGTGATACTGATTTCAACAAGCCCTGGCACAGTAGTGGAAATTAAACAAGTACGCAGTCATTTAATTTTATATTATACTTACTCAGCAGCTGTTGGCTGTAATTACATTCCAAATTTAAGTTTTTCTCTAAAACACAGAAAACATGAGGAACAGTTTTTGATTAAATAAAGCAACAGCACACTATATAAAGTATTTCAAAATGGTTGGTAATGTATCAATGATAAAATCCCATGATATACAATGAAAAGGGACCTCTGCATAAGGAGTACTTTCACACTTAATGCAGAAATATATTTTGCTGATTAAGTTTTACTTTAACTTTAATAAGAATTTCAGTGCAAGATCTTGACTTGTAATCCATGGATGGAGTTACTATGTTTTCAGGGTTGTCCGTCCTTCTGTACCATTCTCGTGAATGTAGTATTTCAAGAACACCTTGAGGAAAGTTTTTAAAATTTGGCACAATTGACACTTTGACACAAATATGAATGCAAATTCTGATTAGAATTTGGTAGCCAAAGGTCATGGTGACCTCACTAAACACTTTTTTGCCATAACTCAAGAATTCATACACTAGTTAGAACCAAATTTGACACAAATGTCCAATAGAATAAAAAGATGAAGTGATGACATTTTACATTCAAAATGTCAAAGGTCAGCTTCACTGTGGCTGTTATTCAGTGTCATATCTCAGGAACAGGAGGTGAGACATTTGATAGGATACTAAATTGGTGACACTAATCTTGGGGGCCCAATTTGAAACTCTGGTGATTGTATAGATGTGTGCTACTGGGTTGAAGATGTGTGTGAGGCATCTACATTTTTGTAGCTTCTTTTCAACAACATCCATTTTTAAAGCATTTGTCTACTGTGATGGCTACAACTTTGTGTTCTGTCCTGTTCCTCTGGTAGTCCACCACCATGTCATTGGTTTTACTGATACTGACCTTTAGGTGACTGTCCTTGCACCATGTGACGAAGCTCTCCATCAGTCCTCTGTAATTTTCTGTAAAAACAGTCTCTAAGTGAAGACAGCCTGTTCCTCACTGGAAATTATTCACTGGAGTCATACATTTTACCTTAGCGATCACTTCCATTTTGCCACAAAATACACTTAAAGAGGCAACAGATAAAATCTTTTCCTAAATATATCATTATGAAGATAATGTGGGTTGCACAGGGTAGTGGCAACAGTAAAATCAGACTATCAGTGTTTACATAGGTTACTTAGTGGCTGTGCAATAAGCTTCTGCCACCGGTGCCGAAATTTTGCGGAAAAAATCTGCTTTACGGCAGGAAATTCGTCATGTATTGCGAAATTGGTCGGTCAGCCAATCAGGGACTGGAGCTGGTCCTTTATGAGGAGTTAGGCATGAGATAGTTGAGTCACGAGCACAATGGCAGACGGACAAAGTTTGGAGACAAGTGAAAAACGGCCTAGCAAAAGAAAACAAGCTCCTCTGTCTGAGGAGGCAAAGAAGAGCAAAAAGGATTGTGATAAAAGAAGAGGAAAAACAAGAGTAAGCCTCAGTCAGGCGTTCAAGAGATGGAGGGAGCTCCGTGACCAAAGAAGCTTCAAAACCGATGTCCAGCTAGCTTTCTTTCTAATGGATCAATAAGTAACACAGCTAAATGTTAGCTAGACGAGAAAGGACTGTATTGTACTGGCTGCTAGTTAATTCCTAGCTGGCCAGCATCGCAAATTGCCGCAACCAGGGACCGGGTAGCGAGTGTTGGTCGGCGGACATCCTCGTTGCCATTCTACAGCAGCCCTCGGACAGTGATACCCCCCCTCCCTTCCTTCTGTTCTCTTCTCACGGAGGCAGCGATCAACGGACATTGCCTAGCTAAGTTACGCCCAGCTACTGTAAGTAAACATTGAACTTTGTTTCTGATTCAATTTTAGCTCCAACCGGCTGCATCGTTTCCATACAGTACCGTTTATTCTAGAATCGGGACTGTTTACATGTGCATATTGGTATAATTCCACTGTGTCTACTGTTGTTTGTACTGATACTGTACATATTGGTATAATTTACTGTGAGTTGTTTGTACTGGTACTGTGCATTCTGGTATAATTATTTGCATTACTATTTGTTTTTTCTTCAGATAAGTCTGATAATTGTTGCTCGGTCTCTTTACTCATTTATTTAGTAGAGTGTCTGCACACCTTTTCATTCTACATATACAGAGAGGTATACCGGTGGCTTTACAGCCTACATTTTATTGATTATCTCTGATCCCCACGGTCAATTTCATTGTTGCGACAGTGCGATGCAACAGAACTGACGCTAGGTGGCGCCAAGCTAAAAAAAACCCGAATCCTATCTGTTGCCTCTTTAATACATATTATTAAGGGTCTAGTTTGTAGGATTTAGTGGCATCTAGTGGTGAGGTTGCAGATTGCAACCAACTGAAACCTCTCTTGTGTGCGAAGCGTGTTGGAGGACTACGGTGGCAAACAACAACAAAAAAGCAAAATCACGAATGGCAGCATTTAGAGCCAGTGTTTGATTTTTCTGTTCTGGGCTACTGTAGATATAGAATAGCAGACTCCATTGAAGAAGACCTGCGTTGTATGTCGATGGAAATGGCCCAATTCTACAGTAACAAAAACACAACTATTCTTAGCTTCAATTGATTATACAAAGAAAACCTAGTTATGAATATTATATACTCTGCCAATATATTCCCCTAAATCCTACACACTGGACCTATATATTCCTTCAAAGTCTTCACTACAAATATGGGTCTGAACACACATGTGAACTGCAAATCGACTGGTTGGCAGAGTCGTACAACAACAAGGCAGTAATTCTTGCTACTTTTAAGGATCTTAATACCTGGAAATATTTCCATATTTCTCCTCCTGCTGGGACACACCCTGTGCCAGAGAAGATATCAAAGCTACTTTTCACATTTAATATTATGTATTTCCTGCAAGTTTTTATAGTCCTCCTGCTTCTAAATGGAATAATGCAACTTAGCAGATGTATTATGCAAAGCATTTCAGTCAGTTGTAAGAGCATAAAGAATTGCAGTGGGTGTGTGTAAGGGCAAAGTGAATACAATCAGGCATGTAATTGTTTGGCTGTAATGGCAGTGACAAAGCATAGCTTCAGCAATAACAGATTGCTTCTCTCAACAACAGACAAAGGTGTTATGTAATGGAATTCAATCAGCTATGTTCTCTCCTTTTTTTGTTTCATTGAAAGTGAGGGGGCAGCCATCTGCTTGTATATAACAGATAATATAAATCAGCCTTACAGTAGTGTAGATGTGCTGTCAAAAGATGTGCCACTCTTTGAGGCATTGTGTTTTTGAGGTGATCTCAGGTTTTGGGATCAAATAGAGGGGCAGAGTATTGACCGAAGTGCCATTAAATTGCAGCCTATATTGCAGCCAAAGTGCTTGCAAACTTTTACTGAAAGCAAGGGATGACTGCGTGATATATTTCTGTACAGGGTTGTGATTGAATCAGGACTGTAGTCCAGTTGGCAACAATGATATTGTTACTGCTCAGTATTGGCTGGCTTCACCAGTTGGAAAAAAGAAGCGAGTCAGAGATGTGATCGAGGTATAATGGAGTTCTTCACAGGTCAGCGCAGAACTATTGACCTCTCAGTGGGTTCTCTCTGTCCTCCACTCATCCACCACAACATCCACCACTCATCAGCAGTCCATCAGCCCAGGGTTTCCAGGAAGAGCAGGGAATTGTGAATCATACTTGTGTCCAGCTGCTGCGCCGTTTCACCGACTCCATTCCTCTTTCCTTCAACTCCGGCTGCCGATGCTCTCACGCATCAATCAAAATAGCAAATGGTCGTCTAAAGAGATGAGACGGTGGCGTACAAAATAACTGGCCAGCTCCCAAGCACATTAGTCTCTGTAACAATTTTCTCTTTATCAGCAATTTCCCCTGCTTATCATGCGCCATTTATTATTCTTTCTTTTTTCATTTGCATTTTACATTCTGGATATTGAAGGAAACACTGAATTAGAGGTTATCCTTAACAGCTCACACAAATTGGATTGTTTTTCCTTTTCCCTGCATATTTTCACAGCAGCAGATTTGTATCCACTGGAGATGGATGCTGTTTTACCCAGTGTTGAGCACACATTGTAATTCCAGTTGATCCTATAGGACAGCTGTTGTGCTGTGCACGCTCTGTGTTTTTCTCTGATACACAGCACCTCTGTGCTGTTAGATCAGTCTTGATGCTTATTCTGTGGAGGCTCTCAGGTGTACTGGCATATAGAAGTGTAAATTATAAAAGTGTCCGTATGGGTGTAATTCAAGGTATAGCCGGAGAAGAGCATGCAACCTCAGCATCTTTTCTGAGGGAATTTAAAAGGGTCTTTATCTGTGATTAAATTCGTACTCAGCAGCAGCAGATTTTCATAGATACCGTTTTTACATTGCATATGTGAAGTGATAAGGCTGGTGTTATATTTTCCAATTGTCAACAAATCCCATGAAAAGACCAAAACCAACAATGTGTTAGTCGTTGTCACTGCTTTCTGACTTCCCTACCCTGTCTGTTCAACTCAGCCCTAAGTCAAAAATCTTTAAAAACAGGTCACAATTATATCTATATATGTATATATTAAAGAATAAAGCACCTCCTAGATTTCTAGCAAAGGTTGGTCAAACACCAGTAAATCGTACATTTGTTGAGGACTATTTTTAGCTGTCGATTAATAAACATAATGCTATAGTGTGTATTCCCAGCAGTACAATGGCGAATGTGCCATTGACCCAAAATAAACTACAGTGTCCATGTTCATCAACGTAACGGAGGATCATGTCACCCAGTGCAGCGGCGTTTAGCCACATGAGCTGGATTGCTGTGAAATTTTGTACAGACCGTCATTATCCTCACCAGGATGAATTGTAATAACTTCGGTGATCCTTTGACTTCATCTGGTGCTTTCATCAGGTCAAACTTTTAATGTGTGCAATAATTTGGTTAATGACTAAATATCATAACCAATTTATTTTTCACATGAAATCATAATATGATTACAGTGAAAAACAATCTGTCAGTTACATCAATTTATATATTAAAAACAGAGTAATAATAATAATGATAATAATAATGATAATGGTAAAAATTATAATAAAAATAGTTGAAAAACCAATGAAACTACCTTCACCCTCTGTTCTGTGTGGTGCTAATCAGCAAATATTGGCATGCAGAGTAGTGTTGTTGAAGATGTAGATTTTTCTATATTTGTAACTTTTTTTGAAGGTAATGGATCGAAGTTAGACATTGTGCCAAGTATTGTGCCAACACTAGCACACACTATACTTAGATGGTTAACATGTTACACCTGTTACTCTTAGGTTTTTGGACAACATTGGAGATCTTTAGAAGAAGAGGCATAGAAGAATATTCATGTTTAAGCTGCTCAAGAAATAGGCTACTTGTTGGTAGGATCAGTTGATTGTGAGCTTTGATTTTTTTCTTGGGATTTGTTGACATGAGGTAAACATAGAATAGGCTACACCACAGTAGGGCACGGCGATATGGAGAGAATCAGTAGTTTTGACCAAATATTGATACTGTAGTGATGACTGTTGGTGCTTTCACAAAATATTTACACGATGAGATTTTTGATAAATAATCATCAGTAATGTGGATATAATGATTAGGTGGGTAAAAGCCAGTGGGGGACAAAGTACACAACTCTACTACTTTAATCAAAGTTTAGATTCCCCTGGTCAAATATTACTCTAATACAAGTGAAAGTTGCTGAGTCAAATTATTACTTAAGTTTAAGAACTGGAGCACTTGCTTGTAAAAGTAGAAACGCTAAGTAAAATGATTCTAACAGTGAAAGACATCTTCGTGGGCAAATCCCTAAACAGTCATTTGACCAAACATAGCACAAAATCTGCAACTATTAGGCTACAAGCACAGACAACTTTGTTTAAAATATTCATTCACCTTAACATGCTTTCTCAGGTTGGATGGCGAATTCTTGTAGAATTTTTGCACCGTAAACAGAGCAAACATTTAAAACAATACGAATGATTCTTTTTCTCAAACATTCAAACATGGACTTGAGCTATGGCCATGGTTGATCTTGTGGGGAATCTTCATCTCCATCTGCTGCTGTAGCCACAGTAACACCACATAACCACATACAACCACCTGCTGCGGACCTCTCCTCTCTACCTGTCTCTACCGATGAGTTGCCCAATCTGAGTAGCCCACGCGCAAGGTAGAGGTACAACAACACAACATTGACTAACAAATCACATGCAGAACTGCATGATCACAATTTCTGGACTACGGAAAATAAAATAAAAAATCATCCACCGACATCAAAGTAAAAGTAACAAGTAACGAGAGCCTTCATAGAGATGTAGTCAAGTCAAAACTACAATATTTGTCTTTCAAATGCAGTGGAGTCAAAGTAGTAACTTTCCAAAAAATATAGTCACTCAAAAACTGTATTTAAGTATGGTACTTGAGTAAAATGACTTTTGTTACTGTCCACCAATGGTAAAGGCTAATAATAGAAAGGCTAGAACAGTCGGGTGAGTTCAGAAAATTATATGTTTACTGTAATGCAGCCCTTAAAGCCAGTAAAAGAAAACACTTATTTATTACAGTGTCTGTTGGCCTCATATGGCCTCACATTACAATATCTTATATTGCCCAGCTCTACACTGCAGTTAGTATTTTTCTTTTAATATGACAATTTGTACTCCTCCAAGAAATGAATTTGTATATATACTGTATGTTTGAGTTTATGTAGGAATTAAAAGTGTTGAAGAACTGTGAATGTAAGCCATGTATTACTATTAACACTTGTTGTAGCATGCCAGACATGACAGTGTGAAAACGCACCTGGCTGCTATTTTACAGCTATATCCCTTACTTTGTCTCCCACTCAATCTCTCTGTCTCTTCTCACTACACACTGTATATATGCTTCTGTCTGTTTCTTCAGGCAGTAATAGCACACATTTTTCATGAAACTCTTTAAAACCATTTTTTCTTGTTTCACGCAAAATGTTGTCTTCCCTGTCCAGAGCCAACATGTATTTTAGCTAAAAAAAAAAGATTAATTTACTCCGCTGTGGTTGATGTTTGACTAAAAAAAAGCCATTTTAAGGACAAATGCTACAGTAGGTGGATTTTTGGGGGAATGAATAGGCGACATGTGAGCGAGGATGTTCACCATTTACTGTCTAAGAGAATATGTGTTAAAGGACCTTGACTGCTCAGAGAAGCACCAGCAGAATATAGAGAGGATAAGAGACAGGCCTCTGTAGCAATTTGTACTATTCATGCTACATTACACAAACAGCCGTTGAGCTAAAGCACTCTGAAGAACCTATTTTTATTCAATTGTGCCCTCTGTACTGAAGAAGCCTCAACATTTCTGCTATCAAAGGTTTTTGTGAACTATTTTATTTCAAGTTCACATACTTTTTTTAAGCAGAGGATGCTGTGGAATTAACTTAAAGACATGCATTGCACCATGCTCGTGTCTTTGGAACCTTTTTTTTGTTTGTCAGTGAAACCTCAGACAGTGCCACAAGACCCTTGTGTTTCCAATTACTGTCTGTGTGGCTGGTTTCGGTATATAATGGGGAATATTCTTGTGATGACAGAGTGAACCCATCAACACAGTGGCAGCAGAGGCAGCCAGCTTTAATGAATCCTCAACATAAGACACAGAGCAATTATGCCTGATGTTACTATGGTGTTTGTTCCTTGCTTGTGAAGAACCATCTAATTATCAGTTGATCTTAGAGTTTCCAGGGGATCACGACAATTGTCACTTGTAATTTTGTTGTCGCTCAGATGATGAGGAACGTAACTTAGCAACAAAATGGATGGCCTTACAGGACTGGGCGACACTGGGCTGGTTTGTTGTCACACCCTAATTAGATCTGACAAGCATGTCAGCATTTACAATTTCCATTTTTCCCACTATTGCTTCTTTAGAAACGAAAAGTGACAAATAAACAGATGCCCTTTCCAGACACTTAACAAACAAAAGCAAATCAGACAAGGCCCATATAGTTTGTCTTTTTGTTCTTAAAAGTCTGGTTAAAAGAAATATGACTGTATATATTCTGTTTGTGTAAATAATCTTGTTCAGTTTACAATATATATATGTATATATATATATTTATTTACGTTTATGTTTGTTAATAATTCCTGTTTATTTAACTATATATTTGTAAATACTATTGTTTAAATTTCTTATATTTTCACGTATCTTTCCTCTCTTGCAAGGAGCACCTGTAACATAAATAATTTCCCCTCGGGGATCAATAAAGTATTTCTGATTCTGATTCTGATTCTGATATTATATTATTGCCTAAATAATACAATTAATTAATTTTACGACCCCCTAAAGGTCGAAAATTTGTATTGTTGCGGACTTAATTTAAATTTAAATTGAGTCGGAGCCCCCTCAGTCAACTAAGATTCTTCAAGTCAAGTATTTATTTATTTTTTGTTGTCAGTCAGCATGCAGTGTAATTTTTGTGGACCTTTTGGTCACCAGATGTAGCTGCAGAGTGAGCGCAGTCTGAGTTAAGCCTAGTTCACATTACACGATTTTCACCGAGATTTTGACGTCGCAGAGGATCTTGAGAGCCACCTTGGGTCGGAGGTGAGTCGGCAGATAGTCTGCCACGACGAGTCCTCATGTGTGAACAAGCCTATGAGCAAGTCGCCCCCTCGTCTGTGACTGGGACTGTATATCTGGCATGCTAGAAAACTGGAGAAGTGTGACACAACTGACAAAGAGCATCAGCCAATGAGAGGCAGGATACGTCCCACGTCAGCACGCAGGAGGACGGAAGAAATGTGAGGAGGACAAGACACAGGGTTGCCACTTGCCAGGTCCGCTTATTAGCCGCGACTTTGGACTTGTTTCTAAAGTGGAGTGGCTTATTTGGGCTTGCTCTCTAAACGTCACCTTTCTCCCTCTATATATATATATCTGTCTAATAAGTTATTTAAACGCATGATAGTCGCTTCTTTTGGGCTTGTTTCCATAGCCCTGGTTGCTTGTTTCTCTCCCAAGATCTGGTACCACTGACAAGCCGGCAAGCAACAACAATGGCGGCATCCACAGGATCACGGGGAGCGCATTGTGTTTGGACCCAGGTCCTGGAGGCAGATCTGATTCAATACTGGGAAGAATATCCATGCTTTTACGATGTGTCGTCTCATAGTTTGGTGACGTCACCGCGTTATCTGGGGCTCTGTCGGCAAGGGCTCGGTGGAGAAATCTTGTGGTGTGCACACAGGTTGTAACACAGTTGGCGAGACTCCCGCTGACAGAAACACACGTCGCCAGGTATGAACACTCAAAAGATTACGATAGTCTCCGCAACGCAAAATCAGGGTGAAAATCATGTAATGTGAACTAGGCTTTAGACACAGGCAGCTTCCTGGAGGAAGAGAGGCTTTGCCCATTCAGACCCTAAGATAACGTTTTTTTCTATCCTCTGCTTAGAAGTGGTGAATTCACAGCTCACAGCAACTTAATATGATATAGTCTGGCTTTTTGTTTGTTTAGTGTTAGCAAAAAATGTTGGAAAATTACCAATCTGTCGTGTAGTTAGCACACCTTTTTTTTTTTTTTTTTTGTCTTGGAGGCTAACTTGGATTGTTTACTATTTTAGCCTATGCTAATGGCGCTGTCACCCTCAACATCCCAAAGAACGGGCAGTCGAATATTCCTATTGAACAGCAAAATCCAATTCAACTTGCATTGTTAAGCTTCTGCTGTTAGAAAGACTGAATCAGTAGTCTTATTAGTCACCTGTCTTTTGTTTTTAATTGTAGGTTCTAGGCTTAGGCAGTATTTAATTGTTCATACCCCCCAACCATCAACTGTCGAGGTTCACTGCTGTCTTAGGGTGCTTTCAGACCTAGAGTTGTCTTGCTTTGGTTTAATTCAGGGACTAATTTTGTTACAAAGCTGCATAATTTCCTAGAGTTGGTTCATGTTCTCATGGCAGCATTTACAAGCAGACCAGATAAAATGCCTGTGCGAGAAAGCTGCTCTTGATTTGTTCAGAATTTCAATGTGGGAAAAAACAGGAAGTAAACAAATCGTTGAAGAAGAGTACACTTGCAAGATAAATGTGACACTTTGTAATGTCACGATGGAGGGGCAACTACGCAGGTTGATTTTAGCGCTGGTCATCGTGGACTACATTGCTGTCATTGTTCATTTTAGGCGAACCATACAGTTTGAAAACGAGGTGTGGCTCCAACTAGAAAACAAGGTTTTATGCATTGGATGTGCCCAATATGCATATTAAGGCAGTACAGGAGGAGGAGCACATTAATAATCCTCCAGGACTGTAGCATGCTCATGCTTGTTTAACCCAAACAATGCACAATGTGACTGCAGTTGGTTTGGATCGAGGTTGGAGCACGTTCTCACCACAAACGCACCTTAACCGGACCGAGGCCACCTCTTCAAGAAGGTCTCAGCCTGGTTGTTTTGGTACGCACTCTAGTATGATTACTATGTTTACACCTGGCCAAACGAACCGCAATAAGGGGGCAAACAAACATGAGTTTGATTGAATTGAACCAAACAGGGCAGGTGTGAAAGCACCTGTAGCTTTTTCAGACCAATAAATACCAACAGAAACTCACAAAATGACAATCAAAGTTATGTTCTCGCACTTATTTTCTTTATTAAACAGAGAAATACAACTGTACACTTTTTGAATTCAGCTTTCTTGTGGGCATGGAACAAAGATTGGCTTAATTGTCTGGTTAACTTAGCCCACAAACACACTTAATTTGAACTCGACAGAAATGAGATAAAACTCTACCAAACCGTCTTGGTTACTTTTATTAGTCATCCAGTTGTTTAGTCTGCTGTTCCAACAATCACCAACTCCGCTTTGGTCGTAGTGAACCCTGAATTCACAGAGTTAGATGTAGAAAACATGCAGTTTTTCCCCACGGCCTATCTCTGCCGTTGTTAGCTGGCTGTTATTTATCCCTCCACCACTGGGAGTTGAGGTGTCTGTCAGACACTGCCTGCTTCTATCAGTGGAGACCGGAGACTCACCCCAGGTGGCACATGATGTGCACTATATACAATGAATTTAATAGAAAGAGGACTTTCTGTTTTTTTGATGTTTTTTTGTTTCTGTAATTGCGCTTTTTTTTCCTTTTATATTTTATCATCTGATGTAGTCCTGACACTTGATTGAGTTCCTTTGTATTGGGAAACATTTCGCATAATTCTGTTACCTTCATCCCTCCCTGCACATAGGGCTCCATCACTGTATCTTTGACTGTGATGTTTTGATTGTGCTAACAAATAGGTGCAGCTGATCAAAGTGACATTGACTGAAATCCTAAAATCAAGTCAGAAAATTCAGGATAAAAGAAACTTTAAGATGAATACATACCCTTGTAATACCGCCTGCTCTTTGATATCACAGGGCTAGAGTTGGGGATATATTTAATCCTTCCATCTATGAACCATTATTAGGATTTCATAAAGAAATCAGCACAGTGTGCCAGTCAGCCCCAGCACCGGTGACTCCCCTAGTCTCTGGATGATTCTACACAGCAGCTTCTGGAAGTGAGTCAACCTTGGCGTGTTGTTGGCACAGTACCTGAACAGCTGCACATTCTCTACCGGCACAGAAGGAGAAAATCCTCTCCTTCCTCCAGTGTATGGTTTTATGTACTAATTTTCATCTTTTTGGATGTGTAAGCATGTTTCATGTTCCCACTGCTTTATCTTGTGTTGCCCTGCTTTGTTTTAGCCACAGTAAGGATTCACATTCTGAATTTGCACGATTTATAAGGTGTTGTGTTTTGTCTCGGATGTTATGCTTACATAGTGGACAGAAATGAACGGTAATTTTGTGAAACGCTCATGATCCACAGTGTACCGCTTTAGTGAATATGGCTGTTGAATGTCTACCTCTCAGCTTCACTGTCACTCAACTCTCTTGGAAGTCCCTGCTCTTGCCAAACAAACCACTAGGGGGCAATATCTCACCTGCAGTCTCATTCTATTTGTGGACTGGTTTCAGTGGTAGGCTCCGGTTTCTACACTGTCATTGTGCTCTGTGCTACCAGTGTTCCCATAGCCCCCCCTGTGTGTGTTGGTGAATAGTAGGCATACACCCTGAGGCCAGTCTACATTTCAGACAGGCAGGAATTTGAACACTTGGACTGCGAATCATCAGATCCAGCCACACATGCAGAAATAAATGAGGGAGATGATTCTTTTTGGGCAGACGTGTCCTTATTCAGGCCTAACCCAGCCTTACTACAGACTGTAACTGAGGGAATCAAATGTTCTCACTTGATAACACAATATTTTGGTATAAATCCAGATGATTTTACTGTCAGAAACATTAAGTTTCTGTTCTTAAAACTAAGGAGGGAATTTGCTTAACTTCATCAGTAACTCATGTGATTCACCTTCACACCACCAATTATGTATTTTTTACTAAAAGTTGAATATTTCACATTAAATTGAATTCTCCTCAAATGCTCCCTATAAGTGTGCCCTGCTCTTGAACCGATGGATGCTTGGCTTTTTTCAAGGCTCTGCTCTTATAAGCAGTCTGATGTAATAGCTAAATTACTTCTGTACTGCCCTTTTTTTTTTCAGCCGGACACCTACTCTTCTTTTTCTACACTTGAATGCATTGCTATTTAGATGCTTTCAAGCAAGTGTGCTATTGCAAACAATGATGAGCTTACATGTAAAGGCTATATGTAATGTCCTTTAACATTCCCCATTGTTCTGATATGCTGGTCTTCGTTGATCCATGCATGAAAAAACAGACAGACGTGGGGTAGCGTGCATTCCCTGTGTGAATATATACAGCGTGCTGTCAAGCGTGTCGTTTCGACTGCAACTTAACTATGCATGCTGTCACCCTTAAGCGTCTCTGTGCTTATTCAACTGAGTGAAGGAATGTATGGCATGGTAAGGTATCTACTGTGTACCTGACATTTTCCTGGCACAGGAACACTGAGCCTAGAATATTCTTCTATTTTCAGTTATGCTTGAATTATACCTCATTACATTTGATGTACCTTGTAGCCACTGCCCGGATGGTGCATGTTACTGTGTATGCAGGCAACGGTAGAGGCAGCACATGGGCTTGCTGTACGTGTAAAGCTCTTGTGTATCACTCCTGCCCTTCACCCTATGTGTTTGTCCACTTCATTTCACCTTATCCTGGTCTCAGTCTTGTCTGATTTATAGCCTCCGTCATGCGATGAGGTCCTGCTGTCTATGCTGGTAGCACAGCCACTTAGTGTGAGATCTCATTATAAGCTAACATTGACAAATTTCAGTTTTATTTTACTTATTAAACACAAATGTTGGCCAAGGTGCTTTTACAGAGCAGTTGTAGAAGTAAGGGGAAATACAATCAACAAAATTGTCCAAAATATATAGATATATAAATAAATTAAATAAAAGATGCAAAATGAAAATAAATAGTTCGCAATAAATGTAAAAATATAATGATTATTATAGCCCATCAAATTGTGTAGTTTTGAGGCAAACATTGCTATTGAATTTGAATTTGAATTTGACTTTTATTGATATTTTAGGGTTCAATAATAGTCCGCGTTTCTCTGTATTTTTTACAGCTGACAGGAAGTTGTCCCGCATGCGACGTCATTTGAAGCGTCATCAGCCGCATCATCAAATGTGCCAATGGCATTGCAGTATGGAGAAACGCTCTGTATTGACATAAAAATTTGCACTGTTTAAATGCATAAAATATGTTTTGAATGTATTAAAATGTTATGTTTACAGAAGATGTAGCTTACATGTTGTTTTACAGTCACATTGTCTGGCTTCAATATTCACTCAGGATTTTTTGTAACATTATTGGAGTCCATGTTTTGAAACTAATTAAATAAAACTAAAGAAGAGAACTATAAAAACATTTGCAGCTATTTTTGTAATATTCAGTATGATTATTATAGCAAGTGATTACATGACTTATTTTTTTGCAGGTAGTAATTAAAAAAACAATCACATTTTTTTCTCCTTTTGTCATTAGCCGCAGTTTTTGTCATTTGCCGCAATTTCCCGCAAAAAATCACATGAAGATGCCGCAATTTTTAGTCCCTATTTTAGGGACTGATTCTCTGTCTTTTCATTTTAATGAAATAGCCGCAAATAACATTATCTAATGCAACGTTAACTTACCACTACCCATATCGCTATAGCTAATGTTATGTAGCAGATTTAATCATGGGGTAGCATAGGGCTGCTATTGGTGGTTGAAAAAATCATATTGAAAATAAATTTATGAGAGTGTTGTTGTGAGGTTATAATGTTAAAGAACACATTAGCTTACGGCATTAGCTTGATGACTGGCATGAGCCACTTGTCATAACAGCATATCATACTGAGCTGGATCAGTATTGAAACATCAGATCATTAAATTAGGTCTCTATTGAGTTACTGTGTTGAAAAATGGCATGTGTTTCCTTGGAAATTAGACAAACTAGTGGGTGATTTAGATGTTACCCCAAAGTTTGGAAGAACTCCCCCAAGGTCTCATGTTCCATGTTTCAAGTGATCAATTTAACCCAAACCATTATGTTTCCCTAACCTCAAGTGATTTTTGTGCCTAAACCTAACCAGACCTTAACCACAGCATTGTCAAACCCTACAACAGCAACACAAGAACATTTTTGAAGCAGCTTGCAAGAGTGCTGCAAACCTTGGCTTACCAACTAGCTACGACCCTAGAAGGGGGTAACGAGAGTATGACGCTATTGACGTTATGCGACCGAATTAAACGCATTGTTACCTTGAATAAAATTATAGAATTCTCTTGGTTTAAGCATGGTCTAGTAGTTTTTATTCATTTTAATGTGGATATGTTACATATTATATGTTTGAATTTGTTTAAGGAACTGTGACCTTGATGTGTACTGAGCAACACACTAATTGAATTGCAATTTAAAAAATGAATTTGCATGTGCTCTCTAGTGGACAAACTATACAATGGTGACACTGTTTCTCCACTACCTCAAACACTTATTTTGTATTTCTGTATGACATTTCTTGTTAGATTTCATCTAACCTATAGGCAGACTAATATCAGCTGATATATCAGCACTGCCAATTTATCAGTCTAGCTTTAATATACATATTACATAGATATTATATAACACAGTAATATTCACAAATGTTAGGAAGAAAAATGGGTCTGTAGAGATGTTACTGATGAAATTATCCATGGATGGAAAAGATTTCATAGAGGAGCATACTATTCAACAGTAAAAAATACTCAGACTTAAGTGTGGCATGAAGAACAGTAATTGTTCAATAGATGTGAGGTTTCTAGAGATGGAGTAGGGGCTTTGGAAACCGGAGGGTTAAACTGGTGGCAGCCCTTGTAGTGCTTTTAAAAACAAATAAAATAATCTTTAAATAATTTACCGTATTCAGTGGTAATCACTGAAGGAGGGTCAGTACAGGGAAGAGGAGCTTGCAGTTGTCTCTTTGTGTTATCCCTCTCTTTCTCTCACCATTTGCAGCGACTTCTGCATAATCTGTGCTGTGAGTTAGGTGTCAGTTTCACTATGCAACACAATGGGAGGTTGGGAATCAATAACCTGCCAGTGAGCGTGTGTGAGAGAAAGAGAGACAGAGACTTTGCATATACCCAACAGAGTGAAGAGAGTAATTTCCTTTCTGTGGAACAAAGCACTGATCCCTAGAACATAGCTCAGTATTTAGGCAGAAAGCACAAAACATTTTACACCCCATAGCCTCTTTATTGAGGACACCTAACCAGCACCAAATTGGATCTTTTTGCCACCAAAACACTTTGAATTCTTCAAGTCATTGACTCTGCAAAGTGCTAAAAACACTGCACAGGGATCCTGGTCTATTCTAACTTCACTTTTTTTGGAGTGTTTAAGGTTCTGAGTGCGACATTCAGAGCATTAATATAGCAACAATCCACTATTTGTTATTTAAAGATAGTAGTAATGGTAATGGTGTTCTGAGTGGAGAATGAAGTCGCGCTTCCTCTGTGAGTGTTGTAATTTGAGTTCCTCTGTGGTTCGATGTGGTAAGCTGGTCCAGCCGTGCATTTATGTTAGTGCATGTGGATATCCTACTGACGCGCTTATCGCCGCAGCTTTCCATTGCACTTATATGGTGGATACCACTGATAACTGGACGCCATTGTCGCAGAAGCCTAGTGCCACCCTCCAATTCCCTCCTTACACCTTTAGCTCTTTCAGCTCTGTTTCTGTTTAATGCTGTTTACGGCTCTGCCACCTCTATGTTGAGAACTGTGTCCAGAGAATTCATACACTGTGAATTTTGCATCGAGCCCCTTTAACATCCCATTTTGTCCCAAAGGTGCACTTTTGTGTTGAGGTATGGGGGCTGATCTGTCACTGCCCACTTCACATTGTTTTATCCTATTCAGTCCAAGAATATGAAACCGAGAAAAGCAGCAAATAATCACAATTGCAAAGCTGGAACTAGAATATTTTATTGTAATTTCTGCATGATAAAGGACTCAAACAGCTATCAAATGTTTTGTCAATTGAGTTTGTGTTGATTGAGTTATTGATTAATTAGCTAATTGTTAATTAGGCGTGGGAGGTATTAAGGCTGTGCAATTAATCGTCTGGTGATTGCGATTACGATTTTGAGGTCAGGCAATTTCAAAATTAATGAAATCGAGGGTAAAGATGTTATTTTGTCTTCTACAGAAGCCGCGCATGCGCAATACCGCCCCCTCCCCTCCTCTCCTCTTTTCACTCCACGAGCCAGTCAAGTAGGTGAACTACGAATAATGCGAGGGGCAGGTGATCATGGAAGATTTCAAAAACAGCGTGCGGAAAATGGCAGAGGTAGAGCGAGAGAGGTGAATAGTGTGTGTGTGTGTGTGTGTGTGTGTGTGTGTGTGTGTGTGTGTAAACCCTTAATTCACTGAGTTAGATGTGAAGATAAGTTGTTTTTGCCCTGCTGTGTCTCTGCCAGCTGTTTACAGTTCTATAACGTCATCCCCACTACTCGCAGTCTTTTCTCATCTGACCCCTGGTGGCGAATGCAGTGCACTACATACAATACATACATTAATATAGCCTTTATGTCTGAATTTAATAATAAGGTGAAGTCTGTATTGTTGACAGTATTAAAAATGATACCATAGGGATTTCTAAATATCTTGGTGTACTGTAATACAGTGATACCGCCCAAGTGTGAAAACAGCAATATGCATTTGTAGTAAAATCTTATGTTTTTGTTTGCACTCATCTCAATTTAAGTGCCTAACAGAAAAAACACCCACACCTGAAGCCACACAAAACCCAAATATCAACTGTGTGCATCACACTTGTTTCCAAAAACAACAACTGTACAAATACAAGGGGCAAACATCTGGAGTGATACATTGCATTTATCCCTAATGTATGAGCCGAGCTGAATATGGCACTTACTAGACATATTTAGCACTTAGTTTTCCTTTGCTCCCTTTACTTCTGTTAACTCCCATCTCCTGGTGCTGCTAAGCTTTTAGGTACAGAGTGATGAATTTACTGCTTTCTCTCCCTTACTCTTGCATCTTTTATAATGATGTTCAAGCACCATACAGTACCTGTTTTTTTGCATGCCTTCTCAGATTCGCTTGAGAAAGTTCGCTGCAGGCTGCTCTGTGTGCATAGCTGACACTTGTGCTGTAGTGCGTTCAAGTGCTGTGGGAACCTCCAACTTACAAAACTTGACAGCCAGCTCTTTTTAATGTATGAAAAGCTGGCAAATGTAGTCTTTTTGATGGAAATGGTGTTTACTTATTGCTTGTGTTCTGGGTTTGAGTTTTCTCACAATGTAGAAGAGATGCTGACACTGAAGTTTTGGATGTCCAGAGCTTCACACCAGCACATGAATATGCAGCTACAAAGACACAGCAGCCTGTGTTCTCTGTGTTTTTTTTCCCCCTTCCAGTCGCAGCTTGGCTTCCAGATCCTGTTATTTGGCTAAGACCTAGTGGATATATAGATTTATGTTGTTGACTCTACATACTGACCCTGCCATGATTACCTAGATATTTACTATAATTATCGGGACAGGTGGCCTTTTACTGCTCTTCATTTAGAAAGGGTTAGTGCTCATGTATCCTCCTCAAAGTCTTAGCTGGAAGCCAACAGTGATCTCCTGCTGTCTTTTGATCCACTCCGAGCCTTGATGAGTTGTTTGTTTGGAGATGCTCCTCTGCACACCATTGTTGTACAGAGCTGGTATTTACATACCTGGTTCCCCCTGTGTGTGTGTAACCAGCCTGGAGTCTTGCTTTTCTTCCTTCATCTCTAATCAGCATTGCATTTAGCCCACAGCACTGACGAGAATGTTGGTAATTGCATGTCCAGAGGGCAGCTATTTCTTGCAACTTTGGGTTGTTTCTGAATCGCTGGAAATGACGCATCAGCTGTCACATTCAAGGTCACTTGAACCACACGTCTTGCCACTTCTAACATTTACTTGAACAGTAACCGCACATTTCATCTCTGCATTATTTGTACTTAAGCTTTAGTCACACAGGAATCTGGAGGAGCAATGTTGGTGTAAACACCAAGGTGTGCCAGATAAAGTGATGTGTATGTGTGCTATACTTATAAAGTGTGAGTCTTCTTGTTGCGCCCTCAGGGGTTGATGGCTGAGCTGCTCGGGAGGGGAGCTGCAGTATTTACCACCTGCTATGAAACAAGCCTTCTGTGCAACTGTGATAGTGTCATACGAAGTGAAATGAAAATGATGCCGCTCCGTATCAATGCGTCCTGTTTTTAGAATAATATTTTCGTTTTATGACATTCCTACTTTTATTAGATTGTGTACAAGTGGCGAGTGGAGAGGCAAAGAGAGGGGACAGAGTGGGGATGACAGGCAACAATTGTCATGTTCATTTTTGTTTGACAAGCTTTTGACTCCCTGGGATATTTCCGTCCAGGACAAATAGAGACAGCTAATATCCATGCTCAATATCTCTTTATGTCAACAAAATCTGAATGTGTATATATATATATATATATATATATATATATATATATAAAGCCAGCGTGATCCAAAATAAGACGTGGGTGGGAATAAATTGTCTGCTCAGGTTCATTTTAGTCTTTTCTTTTGACCTTCTAATTTGTCTTCTTGTTCTTCCTTCTTGCTTATTGGCTGCTAATGGCAAACCAACCCATTGCATTACCATCTGGACTAGAGTCTTGTGTTGATTTTATAAACTGTATAAAATAATGGATGTAGCTACAGCGATGTCACCATTCAGCAATTTGGCCATGCTATCTTCATTTTTTCAGCTGGAATTGACAATATTTGGATGAAAAGGTAGAGCTATGGATGAGCGAGGTGTAGACCTTAATATGGGTGTTTTAGGAATGCATTGTTGTCAAGTACTATGCTAAACTGTCTTCATGATATTGTTTTATCATGTCTAAAATTATTGACAGATACCTACAAATACTGTGTATAACATAGCTGTAATTATTTTCTGTAATATGCTGCCTGGAGAAGACCACTTATCAAGCTCCTTGAGGGTCTTAGGCAATTCTCCTTCACATTCCTTTGCAAATTATGTACTGCATCTTTTCATTTTTTCAAATGTGTAAATAAAAAGAAAGAAAGCAGAATAGACTGTAGCTACGCCTCACAGACAGCCTGCCACTTTAGCGGCCCCACCCTTAAACATGTGTAACTTTAAGCCTGTATATGATATAAACAGGTGAGTTATATAAAAATCTACCCCCCTGTACAGTTGTCATGAATGTTAAAATAAGCTATAAAGACCAAAACTGTTTTTTATACCAGACTGTAAATATGTTTATTTCTGCTGTAATGTCGGGCATTTTAACATGGGTGTTAATGGGGATTGACTTGCCTCTGAAGTCAACCTCAAGTGGCCATTAGAGGAACTGCAGTTTTTGGTACTTCCTGTAGGCTTCATTTTCCAGCCACAAAGCTTGCCCCCTGGCTCAAAATGAGGTGGAGGTGGCACCATCGTCATCATGTGCACACACATTTATATGTACTGGGCCGTCAACTGGCTCAAGCAAACACTTTTTACAAGCAATGTATTTTATGAGGTCTAATAATTATATAAATGGGAAAAAAAACCCTATTATAATTAAGGAATTGTGGCCAAATTATTATATAGTCAGTTGTATCTATGATGTGAATTCCCAGATATCAAATGTTGATCTGCAATTTTTGTGTACTGAAGTAGCAGACCACATGATGTGGTTAAACTATGCTTGGGACTAGAACATGACCACACATACTGATATACTGAATATTAGAGTTGTAGTATCAGTATATGTGGCAGTCAAGTTGTTGGGTATTGTGATGAACAAATATCATGTTTTACTATTTGAACTTTTGGACGAATAAAGTGGGAAATAAGTTGATTAAAAAACTGTTTTATTTCCAATGTCTACGTCTCAGCACAGGACAGCGTTCAGACACATAAAGATGTGCTCCATATGGAGGAATGTTTAAGAACGTAGAGTCTGACTGCCGTTTGCAGCGGCATTTATAAACTCCAACTGGCGATATAAAATTATCAACGAACAGCAGGGGAAAGGAGTTTTGTTTTCTTTAGTGTTATTTTATGTTGTTGTGGTAGCAAAGGCATTACCAGCAGAAACACTGTGGCGCACCAGGCTGCCCCCGCTTTGCTGCCGTCCAAAACAGACAGCTCTTTTCTTCCTCTTTGGCAGTTTTGGCAGTGCCTGTCCCGGTGCACTGCACTGATTACGATACAGCACCACCACATCGCCACAATTGCAGTTACAAATGACACAAATCCACTAAGTGCAACGCTCGTTAAGAAATGGTGTTTTTCATGATGACACCCGTCAGTGTTTTGTCAAGAGCTGGAGGCGGTATGACATATGACGGGGAGGGGGTATCTTGTAATTCTCTATGCAGAAAAACACTATAGAGTAGATCAGTTTCTCTTTACCATTGTTGCATATGCTTAAGTTTTATTTCTTTAATCTGTCACACTTGCACTGTCTAAACTGCAGGCTCTGCAGTACTAACTGGATGCACTTCATTCACTGACCCCCTGGGATGCCCAGATCTGCCTTGGGTGTTCTCAACAATGAGATGAGTCAGTCAAAATGGGAATTAACTTCTGTATTTTTCATAATTTGAACCAAGTTGTAAGACTGTAGTATCTCCTAGAGAGAGAAAATTCATATCACATGTGTTTCTCCTTACTGGTGCACATGGAGGAGGATTACTTTTCTTCAAACATGAGTGCCCTTGTCATATTTTGCATATAGTCCACAGTAATCTGGGTCAAATCCTTGTCTCAATTGTGTTCCTCCCATGAGGTCTGTGAGGTCTTGGTGAATAAGGTTGAGCCATTCATATAAAAACTTTATACCCCTTGGGGTTTGCAGGTTTCCTACTGGGGTGCTTAGCTGAATGGGTAGTTGCCCTTTGACCATGCTGGAGTGTTCATGGAAGGGCTCCATTGTCTTTGTACCACATATGTACTGTATTATTTGCGTCTGTACTGGTAACACCATTGCAAATCCTAGAACAGACTTGATGCTTCTGATCTTGCTATTGTCCTTGCTGTTATGTGTCTTTCATAACACAAAATGACTCATATTGTACTGTTGCTGGCTTCACTGTCGTCAGCAGCTATTTGCGATGACGTCTGAGAATATTGCAGTTAAAAGACCTTGGCATCTTGGTTTCCTTCAGTCTCTTCTACAGAATCTCATGCAGGGACACATGGAGTGGTTTGGGTTCCATATGAACACTAAGAACTGCAGCGAAACGCAGTAAAACTGACAGAGAACAAGCTGTAAGTTTGGTGGTGGGTGTGATTCATTGGACTGTTGACCTTCCTTTAAGGGAGATGATGAACAACCTGGTACCAGACCCCAGGCCTCAGGCCCTGCTCTCCCTCTCAGCTGTCTGCTGCTTCACCTTCAGCTCACATTCAATCACTCTGGCAGCCATCGGCTGATAAATACCCACCATATGGCTACCTTCCTCACCTCTTGCTCCATCCTGCAAAACAAACAACAAAATGTCACCGCTACTGCAATGGAGCCACCTAGTTCTCCCATAAGCACCATATCCCTTCCAATTTGCCCCCCTTGCACATAATAGCCTGCATTACTGCAGCTAATGGAGGGGATGACGGACAAATTGGCGCTCTGTTGCCCTTGCTAAAGTACATTGGCTTGAAAATGCAATATTAGTGGTATGTTTTATATTCCTTTTTAAAGCATGTTGTAGAAATAAAAGATTTATCTAGCTGTCTCTGGTATTTTTACATTGAATATTATTTTATGTGTTGATTTTATTGCATCATCCACAAAAAAGACCTTGTGTTGCCCTGATAAACCTCTCAAACCCGTAACCTACAGTCAAGCATGACTATTTTCCTTATCAAGACATGCATGCTAGAACGCCTCAGGGCCTTACCTGTGAAAGAAGGCTATATTTCTCTGTCTTTTATAAAAGAGGTCTGTATTGGCCTGCAGAGGATTTCTCTTAAACCAAGTAGAACATGGTGTGGACCGCTGCTGGCATGTCTGGGGAAACAAGCAGTGGCAGTTATTATAAGTCGTGATGCATTTCTGCCCAGCCTTAGGGATGCTGCCTTGGCAGGATTTGGCTCGAGTGTCCTCTGCAAAATTCATCAGCACACACCTCACGTTTAAAGTACACAATTATTTCAAAATGACAGGTGAGCCTGCACAGTGAGAGGCGATGACAAGGCATTCACAGAGAATGGACAAATGGAAATGCTGTAAAACGTAAAGAGATCTGTTGTAGAATCTGACTTTTGATTTTGATTGCATTCCTAGCAGCCACCTTCAGTTTCTGTGCTCTGGTCAACCAGACTTGTGGCATTGTGTTGCTGCTATAATGAGACCACCCTGTGAGCAATTAGGTTTCTTAGGTTTCCTTGGAAACACACATTAATTATGATGCCCTAGTATGAGCGCATTATTCAGCAATACTATGTAATGTTTTAATGTTGCTATTTAAATGCAAATTTTGACTTAATGACCCCAATTGAATTGCAATGAATAGTTTCAATTTCAATGTTTTTATGCCTTTTTATGTGCATGAAAACATTGAAATTGTTCCAGCATTGCATCATGGTCACTCATTTCCGTACACAAACAAAGAGAGAGAACAAAATAGCTTTGTGTGTATTGTGGGGAACAAGCCCGCAGTCTTTTGTTATTCATGCAAAATAGCTGAGTGTCACAAATAGGAATATTCCTTTTGTGAATCGATTGTGGAATTAATTCTGTGTAATGGGTGTCAGGATAATATTGTTATGGAATGGTCCCCACATAGTAACATCAATAATCAGGGTAAACATGAAGGTAAAAGAGACTGTAAAACAGTGTAGAGCGGCTCTGCCCTCAAAGAAATTCATAATCTCTTCCTATGCCTGGCGTCATGGTGGGTCCCATCACGTGCTGTTGAGCACATGCCTCAGCTGTAACCTTGGCCAATCCTCCAGTCCCTGCAGGGCTCATGCCGGTCAGAGTGGGTTGTAATACGACTAATCAGACGCTTTAACTTTTATGTAAATTACCCTGGCTTATGAATCTTTAAAGAGGTGATGTCAAAGACAAAAGGGGGCGGGATGAGGGTAGGTGAGTGAACGGTGAACTGTCAGAGATGTGAGCTCTAAATCTGATTACCCATTGTCGCTTTGGAAAGACGCTGTCTCACACACTAATGAAGTCATATAATTAGTCTAATTAGTGATGCTGCTGTCAAAACTAGCCCCAGCTATATCTCCAAAAATGCCTGTTTTAAATTTTACATGAATGTGACAAGCCTTTATCACAGCTATGACATTTACATGAGTCCAAAGCTGTAGAAATATTTCACACGCATCCTGTTGTGCTTAATGACCCAATTTAAAGGTAAAGGAAAAGAGTAATTGTTGTGCCTTCAGGTGCGATGAAGCAACACCCATATATAGACAACAGCAGATTAACAGTGACATACAGATTAACAGTGTTGCTCAACTGAGCTAACCGTAATTACTGACCTACATTCTGTGCTACCCAGGGCTCCTTTTTAAGCATCTCACACACACACACTCTGACATGCACACACACACACACAGTTTACCGTTGTTGCTGCAGCAGAATGATTTCATGATTCAGGTCAACAAGAGGCCTCAGGCACATAAACCAAAGTCTTCCTGTCTTTCACAACTTAATTTGTGAGGAATAATGGCTCAGATGTACAACAAGGCCATAGTGCTTCACAAGTTTTGGCAAAATATATCAGCCTCAAGAACTGGGCGCCCACACTGAATAATTAGCGTCAGTGTAACTCTATTTGTCAAGTACAATAACTATATATGAGTATGCCTTGGCGCCATTGTTCAAAAGATAAATAGACAGCTTAAGTTGTCACACAGAACGAGGACAAATATTATTCAGGTACACAGTGATAGAACCTCACAGTGCAACTGTAAAGTAAAGTGTTTGTGATTCATCTTCAATATAAAAGTTGAGTATTTAGTCATTATATCTAAAGCTGAAATAAATAGTTGATAAACAATTAATTTTTTATTTATTTATTTATTTTTTTAAAGATATTTTTTGGGGCATTTTTGCCTTTATAGATAGGACAGCTAGGTGTGAAGGGGGGAGAGAGAGAGAGGGAATGACATGCAGCAAAGGGCCACAGCTACTTGGTTAAGTTAAGAAAAAAAGAAGGTTTTGGATTAAAATAAGTACATTTGTCATGTAACATGACCTAAATACATGATACAAGTGAAGGCAATGTGCGACGAATTATGTAACACTACGTTCAAGCAACAGTGACTTATGGTTTCACGTGGGACGTAGGTATGTAAGTGACGTAACTTTTTGCTAAAACAGCACTGACTTTGACACGAATGGTGCCCTCTTGGATAAAAGTCCAATTTTGTTTGAACCATTAGTTGCTCTCAGTGTCATGCTTTGCTGCAGATTGGTTTACATTGGATTTTCTTGAGAGCCTGGTGTGTCACATAAACATGCTAAAGGGTGCCTTCTGCATCGATATCACATGTCAAAGGGTGTGACAAAGTGGCAGTATTTGATGCCTTGGGATTGAAAATGGGTCGATTTTACACACAATACATTCATTGATCAAGAAATAATCAACAGATGAATAAGTCATGAAAATAATCATTTGTTGCAACCCTGCAGTACTAAAGTTACTCTTAGCCTTTACCTTTTATTGGGAATAATCAAAATGGTTTACAATGAAATGCAGTGAAGAGATAAAATTACTGCCCTACACTACAACACTGTCTTAAAAAACTCACATTCATATGCAACTGAGTTGTGTCAACAAGTATGTTTTGTAAGAAAAATTATGCCACCATTACATTTTCAAATCAGCACTTATATTTGATATATCTCCACACTACATATCCATATAAATGGCATTCTGTATATATTCATTCAGTAAGTATCTACAAAACATTAGCTATCAATGTGTTCTGTTTGTTTTCCCTACAGTATCTGTATCCTTGTGGTTACATTTACACAACTTAAAGCACTCGGTTAAGCTTAGAAAACAGGAAATGTTTTGCCTAAATATTTACACAGTCAATTCTGAGTTGAAGTACAACATGGCACTCAATGACAATTTCAATATTTAATCAAAACCACAATCTCTCCCTAGTCTTAGTGTTTTTGTAGCGGAAACCTTGCTACACTCTGGACGCAAGTCATAAACCACCCACCCTGGACTCATCCTCCAAAATATGTTTGGCAATGCAAATTAGTACCTTGAAAACATATTTAGCGGGTTACCTTCTACAGTTGTCAATACTCTGTATAATTAGGTGTTTGAGATGTAATAAATAATTTCTTGAAATTCTAAAGTGAAGCTTGACCGCTTTTCACATATCTGAAAACTGAATGTGTTTTGGTCGATTGGTTGACTGATTAATTGGTGAAATTAGTGGCGTATTCACTCTAAATTGTCCTGATATACAAAATGATAGATGTGCACTTTGTTCATTCTCAAAGGCTCTGGTCAATCTCACTTTCCAGTTGAAGGCTTTTTTTCTTTTGAGTAGTAATACTCTCTGGATAAAATATATTTGAAACCTTTCAGTAAACTAGACAGGTTGAAAGCCTCACATTCAAATAAAGATTACCCCTGACACTAAATGTGTCCATGTTGAGCGTGACTACTACTGACAAGATGTTAGACGAGGCTGTCTCACAAAGTTGTTTGATAGTCAGTTGTACAATATGTACAAAGATAAGCACTTAGACTGAGGGATCATTTTTGCTTGGAGCAGGAATACCTACTAAAAACAAATCTAAATAAATTCTGAGTTATTATGTGGAAGAACATTTCCTGTGACCAAAGCATAAAGAACAATTCAAATGGCGTCTCTATCAGGCCCCATAAAAGCTAATGACTTTTTGGATCAAGGGATCCTCCAAAAAGCAATATAACTTTTCCTTTAAGAAAATGAAATTAAGTAGGAGTTAATGGTTTAGAGCTGCATTTAAGACAACAATATTGTAAACCAGTAAATGATCCCTGCATCCCAGATGAGAAAGCTTTGTTTTCCATCAGGGGTGCACAGAGGCATCTGGCAATTCAAACATTGTTATAGGATTCACTATATTTTGCAATTTTACATTAGCTGGTTCGTGTTTTTTCCTCTGTAGAAGAATATCTTTCCAGTTTGTGACTTTCCTTGTCTCTTGTGGGAGATGGTCAGAAGCAAATTCATGATGTTTTCCATTGCCCTGATGAAATTTACTTGGGTTGCCTTCTTGGCTCCTTTTGACATCTGTGTAAATACGCCACAAAACAGATGTCATAAACTCATCTATCAAAAATGGCGCCAGAAAACTAAGTTTACATTTATAGTGTTCTTCTTCTGTCTTTCCCTGACTTCATCTTGGGTTTTTGTAATTGGGACATGATTGGATTAAGAGAGGAAATGCTTGGGACAGAGACAGACTGAGTATAATCCACTTTTAGACCCACTGTTTCTGCAGCGTCTCTGAGCCTTGGAAATTTATTTTGCATTAGAAGTGCTTGTCTAATGACGACTAGACACCGTGAAAACTTAATTATTTCCCTCTTTGACATGAAGGGTGTCAGTCTTTTCTTATTCTCATGGTAAAATGATTATGCGGTCAATTAGTCAGTCAGACGTTATGTATATTTTCATCGTCAGTGTTGCCCATTATACTGAAAATTATACAAGTAATGCTCATATCTCAGTGTTTAAAGCCTAACAAGAGGTAAACATACATACTGGGGTTGGGTTCTGATAGCTGGTTTAATTTAGATCTGGTCCCTGGTCTGCAAAATACCCATGTTTGTTAGGCTTCAGTGCCAGCAAATCTCTTATCAAACCTCCCTTGTTATTTTTATTAGCACAGTTGAAAACACGCAGGGAACCTTATCAGGCTTTTGTTTTATAGCCGACCCTGACCGTTGCATTCGCCAGTTAAAAGGACCAATGTCACTGACGGTTAATTATATCAACCCAAGTTAATTAATGTTAATTCCATAACAGCTACACTGAAACTTTGTGTGTTGGCTCATGTGCTCTCTCCAAGCTCCTGACTGTATTTGCGATTGGAAAGACACATCATTCTATAACATTACTCTGCAACCACTACAGTGAGCTGTGGTTTTGCTGTTCAACAGAATGGCAACTCTTTTCTAGAATCAGGGGTACCATGATTTAGATCAAATTTAAAAAAGTATGTTATGATGTTACAGCAGTTATTTCCAAAATGAAAATCAGTCAACAATCAATGTTTTATATCTTCTGCTGCTCATCTCATTTTCTGAATATTAGTTATGCAAAATTAAAGGCATACTATGCAGGATTTAAAAAAAACAACAAAAAAACAATATATAGACTCACATAAAAGTTGTCCTTCTCGGTCATCACTTATGATCCACTAACAGTGTGTGGTGTGGTCTGTATCTGCAGAGACTCTGCCCTCTGCCTGTATTTTTTTTTATTTTCTTCTTATTTTGGTCTGTTCAGGATGTTTCTGGGTGCCAACTTTTGAGTAGTGGTGTGTAGCTCCCAACCAATATCAGCGCGAGGTCAGGACTCTGTAAAAACATAGCGATCAGGCTACACCACTGTCTCCATTTCTCTCCTCTGCTCTGTGGGTGTAGGTCTGTGTCATTTTGGGCCCCCCACACACACGTAGAGCAGAGAAGCCAAGCTAACAGGATGGAGCATGGGCTTAAGCTGAACCCAGAGAAAGTCCGGCAAGGCAGCACCTTCCTGCAGAGTTATGCGACGAGTGGGTGTGTTTATTTGTGCTTTAGAACAGTGGTTCCCACCTGATGCAGCCACGGGGTCAAGATTTCTCCTTAGTCATTAGTTCAAGGTCCACACAGTTTAATATATTCAGTGTCATACTTGTGTTTGGCCATGTCGTCGATCTAGTTTTCCTGTCTCTGTTAGTTACTCACTCTACAGCAGGAAATGGAAATTCACTGTACTTCAAAATGAACAAACTTGACATGTTCGTGAGTCACTTGTGCTCCATTCAAAATGGACCTGCGACCCACTTTTGGACCACTTTTGGTTATGCTTGAGAACAAAACCACTGTGAAATAATCAGATAAAAAAAAAAGCTTTATCCTACCTGATTTACAGCTTTGTTCTTGTTAAAGCTGCTCCATCTCTTCTTTAACTTTCAAGCTTACTAGACCACCACTGCCCTCTCAGTCTTGTTGACCGAAGACAAGGGACCAAGTCAAAATGCATTTAAAAATAGTTAGTGACAAATCCTGCATAATTTAATACCTACCACTGAAGATCTGACTTTTTGCCAAGGTGTTTACAGATTTGAACTGAATGTTTGTGTTGTAGTTATTTAGTCACATGCAAATGATGTTAGGTGAAGATTTAAAAGGATTCAGAATTTATAACTAGATTTGATACTGGATTCCGTAAAATGCCATTGAACTCTGCAGATGTTTGTGTATTTAATTTTGTCTGATCAACCCATAAATGGATTTACTGATGCAGCATCATTACAGCTATTAGTATATATATTTTCCAACACATGGAATAATAATGATTCCTGAAAAGAGCAAAAACAGCTCACTGCAGAGACTAGATGACATGCACTCTCTTTCTCTCAGCTTTTATAAAATTCTTGGGTTACCGTGGAAAAAGTGAAGCGGAAGCAAGAGAGAAGTGGGAAACAATGTGAAGATGAAGGTTTATCCGGGTGTTTCAAAGGGACTAGCTCTCCATGTTGGAGACATTCTGACTGATCTCGCAGAACAAAGGCGGTATGAAAATAACCATGCTTCTGGCTCTGCGCTTCAGTCTAACTTATTTTAAGAAATCAGCAGAACACAGAGGCCAGTGTAAGTCCTCTGCACAAAGTAATTATATTCTATATCAAAACAGAATCCGAGGTCAGATGTTTTGCAGCTCACTGTTTGATTGTTTTCCTTATTGCATTATTGCACAGCCAGGATAACACTGACACTGACTGGTGAAATAGCCCCCTGTCAAAACCCATTCACTCACTGCAAATTAATTCCTGTCTCTTCCCTTCTCAGCTGAATGGAAGTTTGAGGCCAAAATGAGGCACTTTCCAATTTAGACTGCTCTCTTCACGGAAAGCGAGGTCATTCGAATGAAAATGAATAACCAAGAAGATTGTCTGATTTAACACTCTCCTATGGGGATGCATATAGCCTGAACAAATGCAGTGATGTACAAGCTAACTTAATTGAAAGTAATGAGGAAATGCCCAACAGGTTTTATGCACTCTGAGACATTTATAGTTATTGTAAAAGGGCTCCTTTGTCTGTGTGTGGGGTTGAAAATATTTAAACAAATATATGCAGTAAATAACAACTCTGCTATGACTAAATTACTGTTAAATAAGATCTGATTAATGTGTTGCTGTGAATACAATTTTCTGTACTGCTTCCCATAATATTCAGGGGAAAAGTTTTAGTGTGCTCTTTGCCTGCAGCACACAGGTTAGTTTAACATGCAAATGCAACCTTAATAGAGAAATAACTCATCCTTGGACTCTTGCCTATGCACAAATAGTATACATATATCTAAATACACTGTGACATTCATATTTTAGGTGCATTAAGAGAGAAAGTTTGTTTTATGGTTTTTGGTGTGACCAATTACCTCAACCCTGCTACATTTAGGATTTGACAGCCCCACAGACCAGGCATGATTTTAGATCTGGGTTTGTTTAAGTGGAGAGGGAACATCAGTGATAAAGTAACAGCAGGATGTTCTTTTTATCTCACTTTCTGTGCTGCATGTACATCCTGTCCTGTGGCCGCATTGAATTCTGGTTTAGTGAGGCTTACGAGTGCAACAATACATTAATCTTGATCTTTATATCGATTCAGTGATCAGCGATCCACTATCATTGACGCAAAAGCCCCGTTTCCACCGAGCAGTACAGTAAAGTGCAGTCCACTTTGGTATGTTTTTTTCCGTTTCCACTGTAAAAAGTTGTGAATGGGACCAATGGGACCATTCCATACCCTCCCCATTTTTGGTCACCCTTCTGTTGGGGTACCTAGCACACAGATCTGGTACTGAAAGGTGGAGCTGTGAACACTGCAGTCTGTTGACTGGTCAGTAGCGGATGGTCACTCTGCTCAGGGCTGAGTTGTGGCTGGTTTTGAGGGTCATGTAACCACTGTTCATACCGTGGAGAGTTTCATTAGTAAACTGTAACTATAAATGTAACGATGTTTTGCTGCCTCTTACAGCGGCTGGAGTCTGAGAGAAAAATAACATCATGACAACAACCCCGCTCACATTTAAGAATACTGTTTGCGGTGGAAAAGCTAGGGTCTAGGTACCATGTCTGAAGGGTTAATTTTAGTTCCAAAGGTACCATAACGGAAGTGTTTGGTGGAAACGGGGCTAAAGTGAAAATATCGATACATTTCGTCATCTTTAAGACATGCCTTTACTTTGAAATTCCCATGGCACTGCCGTCTCACCATTGCCGTTCAAGTAGAGCGTCTTTTTAACCATTCAAACTGTGCTCACTCCTCACAAAATCCTACATTACATCACTTTCAGCAAACTTCACTGAGAACAACAAGGGCAAATAGCATCACTGATCTGTTTTAACCAAATATTCTCTGGTCTATAGCTCGGCTGTAAACACAAAGACACTGAATCCGTCAGCACGTTAATGTGACGTAACTGGTAGCCACTGACAGTGTTATCTTCACTTCACCTGTTTGACTGACTTTAGCAGTTTAGATAACGGACAGTCGTCTGTCCTGCTGTTATCACAGAGATGTGAACTAAATGCAGACACTTGCCTCGTCCATGGACTCACTGCAGTGCTCCGCAGCAGAACGAATATAGGAGAAACACTGGAATGGATATTGGGTGTAATATTTAAGTTGTGTTGGAAACATATCTTATAAGTCACACCGTAATAGCCTATTTGATATGCTGTTAATTAATGTATTTACTCATTTGACATATTTTGCACCAGACATTTTGGCAGTTGATATATTTGTCTGCTTGACAACTGCACTGTATACCGGCAAAGAGCCAGCACATGCCAGCCAACATGAACCCTGCAGCAAACACTGTTGTCCACAGAATCGATTTAATATCATAACATGATGAAACTTGTGATTTACACCATTGAGGCCACCATTGGTGAAGAAATGTTTTTTGTTGCATTTCTTCTCCTCACATGATTGTTCAATGCCAGTACAAAGTCTTTTCTCTAAAGGAGAATATTTAATGTACACAGCTGAAGTTTTAGATATCTGAAGCTGCTTGGTTCAAACACTCTGGCCTCTACTGAGGACAGTAAACATTAATGTTTATCTGCAGCGTGAATGGTTGGTTCATAAGTTTGTACCAGATTTCTCTGCTGTACATCCAACAGACTAAAGAGGTGGCGCTAATTAAAAATAATAGGCTCTGGTGGTTTCTTAAGCTATAGGGTAAAATAAGGGATGTCATATGAGCGGAGTATTCAGTTTACCATATTCTTGGTGTCGGCCAAGAGTCTCACGGCATCAAATCCCATTTCCCCAACTGCATAATAAATTCCGATGTTTTCGTCTCTTAAAACATGTATTTATCGTTTACTAACTTGCAACAGCAAATAATGGTTCAAAAGAAATGTAATGCTGCTCAGACTGTTTTTTATTAACATAATAAGAAAGTGTTTTAAACAAATGTATCTTCAAAGTCACCATTTTTCATGCTAAATGTAGCTGCAACTTAAATGAAAATATCAATGCTGTAACAAGACAGTACATTTACTGTCTGTGTGGTCTCTGGTGTCAAAGTCCCTGCACTTTGTTCAACATCTGAGCAATACAAGATCATAGTACTTTAACTGTAAAAGATTTTGCCAGTAAACAATCAATGCAGCAAATATGTTTCCCCAAACACATTATAGGCAAAAGCAGTACTAAGCAGCATACATAAATGTAATTTTTAGGAGATTTAAAATGATGGACGTAGCTACCTTGACGTTCTGCATTTTGCCCGTTGCCATCTTGGTCTTTTGGAGCCAGAAGTGACCAAATTTGGATGAAAGGGAGGAGCGACGGGTGGACCTGACTCATAGACTGTGGTGACTCCTTGCGGACAGCCTGTCAGTCAAAGTGGCCTGCCCTTAATTATGTGTAACTTTAAGTATTAATAAAACCTAAACAGGTGAGTTATATAAAAATTCACACCCGGACAATTGTCATAAAGGGGCAAACCAGCTCTAGAGACCAAAACTGTTTTTTGTCCCAGACTGTAAACATGTTTATTTCTGCTGTGAAGTTGGGCATTTTAACGTGCTTGTCTTTGCAGATTGACTCGCTTCTGGAGCCAGTCTCAAGTGGCCATTCAAGGAACTGCAGTTTTTGGCACTTCCGTATTGGCTTCATTTTTCAGCCCTGGAGGTTGCCTCTTGGTTGAGCCCTGACTGAGACCCTGTATGGGTTGAAGTCAGTCGGTGTTCTCCTTTTTAACTTTGATATGCCCCAAACTAAAGCCCCTCTTACACTGCCAGATTTTCCGCGAATGTTGGGCCGTTTTGCCGGCAAGCTGCTAGCGTTTAGACACACAGAGCTGGATTGACGAGTTGATCCGAGGTGCCCAATTTTCCGCCTCGTAGGGTAGTCATATTGGCGGAACCTTTTTGGTTTAAAAATAACGAGACGGCCTTCCGCAACGAAAGGGGCTGTTGAAGACTTGTGGGAGGAGCTGTTGGTGACACTGCATGTGTGACCCACTGGCGGTGGATAAACAGGAAACAGCTGATAGCAGGAATTAGCGAGCAGCTAGTAGCAAGAGGGAAACGCAAACCTGACAGACAATGTAAAGATGAGCAACTGGGGAGACACAGGATTGCGCGCCCTCCTTGCCTTCGCAAACGAAGAGGCCATCAACCGTCAGATGACGGGGACGGTGAAGAACGGGCCGACTTATGAAAGGATCGCCGAAGGACTGACCAGCCACGGCTTCCCTCCCACGTCACTGTTTACGTCACACGCTGAGCTACACGTTTTGTTACTTGCTCACGCCCCCCATTGCCCCGAAAAACGCGCATTCTGTAAACAAAAGTAGGTAGATGGAATTTTGCTGCACTCCCCGAATTTGTTTTTATACTGCCAATGCTGAAAGAAGACTGATTGGGTTTTCCTGCAAATTTGCACAACTCCTATCTAAAAAGGGCTTAATAAAGGCATAAACTCTATATTCATGGCTTGATGCTAGTAGTCCTGAAGTGAGTGCTTAAGTAATTAGCTCTACGTTTGAATCACATGCATTACAGACTTGTTTTCTCCATAAACACTGAATGTAAAAAATTGCTGTTTCTCATATTTTGCATATATAAATTGTCTGTGTCAAACCTTTGCAAGCACGCTGAAAGTAATGTAAAGCAACTGCACCATTAAATGATCCCATTTATCTGTAGCAGACAGATAATACCGGCCTAAAAGCATTTTCAGGTTGTTGTCCAACTGGTGTGCTAGACTTGCAAATCTAACAGAGGCAACATCAGTGTTTTACTAAATAATGAAGATTAACAATTCTCAAATCATAGATAAATAATGACTCAAATTTCAACGTCTTATATTCAGAACGCTCAACAGAGTCCATAAAAAAGTGTGATAATGTCAACAGTGCATTAGAGTGAATAACTATCAAGGTGGAGAAGTTGTTGACAGGTTGTTTGAGGGAAGATTCATGCTTCAACTGACTGCAGTCTCCAGAGCACAGTACATCACCTGCCAATTATATGCCATATTTTCTGATGGCCACTTTATCTTTGTTTTTCTCTGCTCAGGCTGTATTATGCTCTGCCAGACTCCTGCGGTTAACACTGCACAGAAGCTTGTTTTTTTGTGAAGGAGATAAAGAATTAAGAGATATGTTAGGACTGTCTTTATTGCACTGCTGAGAAAAGCCCATTGTAAAAACATTGATTATATTTTCTATTTACTCCATACACCAGAGTCCTTCTGTTCAAGTTGAAAATTCAACATAGTTATCTGTAATTCTTCTTAAGCAGGATATTTCTTAGTACCTGTGGCTATGCGATGATGGGGAAATGCAGTTTGAACTATCCATTTACCGAGGCTCTTCTGACTCCATAACAGTTATCTGATAAATCCTAACACAGTTTGCAAGTTTCTCCTCTAGTTTTATGTAGCTGTAGTGCTTAGGGGTGTTTTGGTTTTATTTCCACATCTGTCTTGGTTTTGGTCCCAGTTATGATTCCACCGCACAATTCAATCATATTTTCCTAGAATATTTTAACATTTGACAAAGCAGCATCTCTAAAATAAGAATAGTGCGCTTGTTTGTTTTAGTTAAAAAAATAAGTTTAATTAAATCTGACTGAACAAATGTTGCCTTATTCTATTGTGCAAAGCAGAATAGAAATAAAATGAACTTTGCTTGACATCACCATGAATAGATGATTTAGACCTCTCTAAAAAATAGTTCACTTGCAGACCCTTGTCACAGGTTGCATTTGTTTAGCGACTTCGATTGTTGGAAAGTCTAACAAATTAAAACCTAATTTACTGTTGCAGCAATTTGTGAGTTTGCACTAATTAATTCAAACAAAGCAACGCCAAAGACTTTAAAATTGATATTTCAAGGATAATTGGTGGGTGTTACCTTTGACAAAAACGATTAACAGTTAAATGAGATATTTCCACATTTAAGAGTCACAGACTGATGGTAGACTGGTTTCTCTCACTCTCTCATCCATTTGCTGTGAGAAGCAAAACATGTCCTATGATAGAAATGCAGCATTTCATACACACACAGGGCTTCAAGGAATTAAATGATGTTTGGAGTATGACTTTGGATTATTATTATGTCCTTCCTCTTTGTTAATAGAACACATACTGTACGTACAAAGTTATCTACAGTTATCAGAGGGGTTTAGTCATGTCAAATAAAGAAAATAAGAGGAGCTTTGTTCTTTGTAATGATATAATGATGAGCAGAAACTTGCAGCGTGGAAGACTGTTTGGTCTTTAAAATGCTTGTAGTGGTCCTTTGAGTAAGAGAGGATCATAAACTAATTTGTGGATTTGTCAATTTTGCTTAAAATTGGATCTTAACACCCAGCATTTATCGACTTAACATCACAGCTACATAACTGCGGATGCATATCAATGCCGCTGCATGTCCATATATGGGACATCGCTTTGCCAACCACCGAACTCTATGTCAAGAAAGGCCTGCGCCTCCTGTCAGTCTTATCAGCAGGAAAAGATGCAATCTGTATACATTCTTGTCAGTCCTAAAATAAAAATTGCTATTTGCAGAATGTTCATGCCTGAAGTGCCGAAGTTAATTGGGTGCATAGAATAAACTGGAGTAGCACATTCATGACGAGCCACAATAATCATGTTTTATGCTTAACACGTTGCTTGTTATGATTCTGGATCAGCAGAGCGGCCTCTATTGAGTGATGACTTCTTTCTAATTAGATGCAAAATGCAAATGAGGAGCACCAGGAAAGCTATGGAATACATTACTAACTTGGTGATATCCACGTGTAAGAAATATAAAGTCGTACCCCGGCGTGTTTGTGTTGTCGTGACTAATGTATTCCCCGAGGGAGATTTTTTTTAATTTTTTTTTTTACATGGAATAACAAATTAATGTGATATATCGGCCCTTCAGATTTATCTGTTTCTGTTTTATAACTATGTTGCCGTAATAGTACAGTAAGGCTGTGACTGACAGTCAGAGTGCTGCCGCTCTCCTCTGGGAAATGTTTCAGTGGAAAGCGCCTGATGTGCATGAGGCAGAGTTACACCCGCTCTGAACACTGATTAGTTGCCTCTAGGCTCAATATGTATGAATTATGCTCTTTGTGTCAGTAGCTCTGCTTGGAGAGTAGTGACTTTGTCAGTGAGGGCGTGCTTGGGCCAAAGTTCAAAGGTCAAAAGTTAAACTGTGTTTGCTCAGAAACTTTTTTGATGTATGCCCTTGAACGTCAAGATCATTTAAAGTTTTAAGAAATGTATAATAGTAAGAAAATATACATTTTATATGGGAAGATTAAGTTGGAACACCATATACCACATTCATTAAGGGTATCCATACATAGCTCGTCCATTTGGGACACTGACTACCTTGCTTGAGGCAGTGTCTTTCAACTTTCTCTTATATCTGTCTGTAGCCCATTCATTATCATTACAAATTTAACTTGGAGAGAAGTAAGACAACAACTCATGCTCAAGCCCTGAAGTATTGGCTTTTTTTGACAGGTTGCAATCGAGACAGATAAACCTGTCAGTATGAGTGAATAGTTTGTTTCCCCTGACATCTGTTATGGGATTTGGGAGGCTGGTGCAGTTCGTTACAGCCCCAGGGATAGTTATATAGAATATGGGTGACACGGTTGGGATTACAGCTATTCTCGCCAGATCGAGAGTGGGAGATAAGGAAAGCACAGTGTCCCCTGGGAAGAGCTGGAGAGAGGGGATACTAACTTGCATCAGTTTATCCTGATGAAATGGCGTGAAGTCCAAGTTGAAGATTAAGGCCAAACGTGTTCTCCACAGTCCACTTTTGAAAAGCTGTAGCAATGTTTCTGTAATAAGTAAGAGAAAATAGCTCTCTGGTTCTCAACTGTAGGCTTCTTAAGTGGAAAAAAAGACAAACACGGCCCATGCATTAAACAGTGGATCTTTTTAATGCTACAGACGTCTCATTTTAAGTTCCTCTCCCCTCCTTCTCCTTTGTACCTCCGCCAAAACTAAGAGCCATTTTTTTTTTTTCACTTGTCACATCCAGGAATGTTAATACTTTTATGACTTTGCTGGAGCAGATGGAAAACCTTAATAGGAAAAAAAGAAAAATGAATTGATATTCTTCATTTTGCTGTCACCATAGAGAGCATAGAGAGGATGCGGCATTCGTCTAAAAGTTTTGATATGACAAGAATCAAATTATGCACAGATGCACCAAGCAATCTGTTTGCTTTCAGAGGATATTCCAAACAAACCAAAACATACATATGTATTTTAATAAACAATGCACATGGATTACAGTAGTCTATTTTTATCTCCTAATGCAGTTAGAATAATGTAATTGTTGGGCCCGTGTTTAACACAGTACAGTTGGAAGAATTACATTAGGAGTGAGAGAAATCCAATAGATGGAAGCTGGCGCAAAACCTTATCGGATCTGAGTTGTCGAAAAGCCCCCTCGCTCACACATGTGCACATATAGAAATTCTGCCTCCACAGACACAATTGAGAGAAGCAATCCACTTAACATGGAAATTGTCCTTTCATCTGTTAGGAGGAAATCACTCCAAGGAAGTTAAGAGGCAACTAATCAACAATAAAGGAAATAGTTCAGCTGCAGCATCGACTTTGGGCAGATTTTTCACTCTGCACTCTGTGAACCCAAACCATGTCATTTCCTACATATGATATTAGCTCTAAATGAGATATTAAGCTCAGATTGAATTTGGTTTAATATCTTTATTCATCAGCTCTTTTATTGTTAATGTTCACTGTGAAACTGCAAGGCCCCCGTAATTCCCTATAACTGTGAGTCTTTGTGGTACAAATTGCCAAGAAAAGAGCTCACTCCTGCTCTGTAACGTGACGGATGCAGTCTGTGTTACGCTGCCGCTGAGGGCCACAGGGTCGGAGCTAAGCTATTCTCCCCGCGTGTGATAACTTATAAGCTCCGTGCGGTGGAATGGCGTGTGAAATATGGACACCACCCCTGCCACGTTTCGACTCAGCAGCCAGTCAATTGACCTCAAAGGCCACTTAAGATTTGAGTGTGTAATATTTCATCTGATCGAATTTGCATTAAAGCACCACTTTTCTGCCTACCTCTTCATTTATTTGAATCAAACCACCAGAACGGGGCTCTTGACTTTGTGTTCTTGCCCCGGCTGGACCGGATCTGGAGTAATAACAGTGATTCACACCTTTGTCGTAATCCTGGTTATTTCTGTGCTTCCTCCTCCCACACAGTTCGGGTCACTGTAGCTGCCAAAATAAGTTAAAAAATGTTTAAAAACACCGCATTAACATTAAACTTACAAAGATGTTAACATCTTCCTGCAGTCTTTGTTTGAATTTCTTTCATATTTGATATCTGACTGTTAATGTCTGATTGCAAAGAAAAAATCAGGAGGCGGCATGTACAATCGGATGTTGGAGACACAAGAGAGCATAGACTAAAGGGATTTGTGAACATTCACAGTAACTGGAATAAGATGATGGAGACTTAAAAGGCAAACAATTGTATCTTTGATGGGTGGGTGTTACTGCTGCCTCTATGAGAACCACTTTAAGTCCAAGTGAAGTGAAATGAAACGAAACACACAGTAAATGATATGCATAGTTTAGCCTCTTACATGGGACATCTGAGAGCCCATTGGCTAAGCGAAATCTAATTAGGTTTGGAGTAAACCACATTATTGCCTCATTACCGTTAATTGACCTCTTGGAGACCTGTTACTGGAACACTGGAGAGGATGCCTGCTGTATACAGACAGAAACATTAAGGGGCTATGTAGAGAAGACTGCTAGGAAGTGAATGGACATTAGACAAAGATATTACTCCATTCAACACACACATTCACCCCGGAGGAGGATTCTTGCTCTTCCCAGTTTGAACTGAGACCATCAAAGATCTGATAAAGCAACTAATAAATACAATAAGATACCAAGACTTACAATGGGGTGTCCCATTATCAAAGGGTAGCTGGAGAAGCTAATTTTCCTTTACTTCAGATGTGTGTTGCCCCAGGCGTGCCTTTGAATCCTTCTCGCTTTTCAACTAAAGATGAATCGGGGGATTTCGCTAAGGTGCAACGGTGTTATCTGACAAAGATATTTTTAGATCATTGTTATCTGTGACGTGGTCTTTTAGGTCAAATGATGGCTATGAAGCAGTTCAAGTCAGGGTCGCAGGCAGCTCCACAAGAGTGCAGTCCTTTGAAAAACAAATCATGAAATACCATTTGCAATACATGTACAGAGGCTCTGCAGTATCCCATAAAAGGTATGCAACTCATAAAAGCAAAGGAGGAGGAATCCCCTTAAAACATCTCACATCAATAGGCGTCCATAGCTTCAGGCTCACTCCCATCTTGCTTCATTAAATTCTCATACAGCCCTCATCAAAACACATCTTTCATCTAGACACAGTGTCGGTGCTGCATGGAGACCAGACTGCACCACCACCGATAAGAATTCATTCCATAGTCTGCATGCTGTGGACGGACACTTGCTGGTAACACAGTGGGATAAGCGGTGTGTTTTTGTTTTCTCCTCACAAACAAAAGAGATCCTTGAAGATGTATAGAACCTTTGAAGTTAATCTTCCAGCAACAGCTGGTGCTGATGTGGACGTCCACTGAAGTGTCAGCTGTGTACGAATAAAGTGGAAATATATCACAACTGGGAACAATATCCAATAAAAAGAGAGTTGTGGTGTGGGTGTAAATTAAAGTTAACAAAAATAAAAGTTAAAAGTCTGATGGCATCGCATTAATAAAGTAAACTGTCTTGTCATTCCTACAAAATATAACTCCATATTTTATTGACTGAAAGACACTTCAGATAACTTTTAACCAACATGACTACTAACTTGCCCTGTTGATCTTTCTTAACTATCGGCACTGTTGTCTCCGTTAATCCGTTTATAAACTAACATAATATTATATTAATCCTGTAGTCATATTACTTATTGCCAATGCAATATGAACTGGATTTAGTGCCATGACATCTTCAGCACAGGTTGCTGATGTAGGCTACTTTTTATTTTGCCAGAAAGTGTCACAATGACAAATGTCAGTTAGGGCAGTTTGCATAAAATCAAACTGGTTCAAACTCTGCACCAGACCAGCTAAACCAGAATTCAACACAACTCTAGACATTAGCCTCCACAGCATGTTGTATTTTTATTTATTTATTTTATTTATTTAACAGGGACAGTGCATCCATCCACTCCATTAAGTTTGAGTTGACTAATTCTGAACTGGCATTGTGACATGAAACAGAGGGTTCATGGTTAAAGTTAAAAAACAACCAATGAGCACATGTTTCACATGAGCATGGGGGATGATCGATTGACCAATCAGTGTCATTGGTGGGACTAACACTGTGGTCAAGCTGTTCTTAAGTGTTGTCAAGTGGTGCATTGGAAACACTGAGCAACAATGGCGGGTGCTTTAGACAAGATAGATGCTGCTCTCGAGGCTGTTTGAAGTCGACATGTCTTCCTAATACCGTAATTTATTTTACTTCACTCCGCTCCACTCTCAAAGCCCTGGCAAAACGGGTATGTTGGCATGACTATGCATCAGTGGGTCCACTCCATTTCAGTGCGTTGGTGCACTGCTTAGCATGTAACGGCGAAGGCTCGGAAAGCTGTTTTAAATGGAGTGTAATCTGTCAGCCAGCGGAAGCAACCAGGTCACTGTCAGCTGACAAAACAAACAACAGTGTCAGCCTACAGGGTAAAAGCCATGGTAGCTTTCTTAAGTTGACAAATAATTGTCTGCATGGGTCGAAATGTTCACAATATTATTTTAACTAAGCCTGAATTAAATTAATCAGTTATCTGTGTTATCAGTGTCCTTTGACGTGATTGTGTTTGTATGAGCCATGTGGTTGTGGTGACCTAAATGGCACTCTTGCCGCTCAAATTTAGCTCTGATAACTGTCGAATGGTTTGCAGACTCTGCTGTCTTGGCGCCCCTCAGGCGTACGCCAGCGTGCTAATGGTACAGATCCACAGTGGACTCAAAATGACAATAGTTTCAGGAGGGGGTCCTTATAAACACACCCACAGCTGAGTTGAGATCATTAATCTTGTTTATCAGCCATAATCTTAACCAGTAGATGTTTTTTACCCCGTGCGGTTACGAATTATATGTACAGTTCCAGTTTCAGCATAGTGCTTTCAATGACATTCCCTCCCTTAGCCTACTAAGTGTCGAAGGGGCAGTAAATGTCAAAAAAGGTGAACTTGGTGTAACAAACAGAAATATAAGCACTACTGAAGAATGCTCCTGCCATCCTTATGAAAACATCCACATCTGAGATGAAAAATAGAGACTGGGACTAAGAGCTCCATTATGCAAAGCCATTTATGTTACAAATAAACAGATGCCTACTGTTCACTGTGATCTCTGGCCCCGCTTTTCTTTGCTGAGCTCCATTATCTGTGGATCATACTCAGTCACTTTAGGTTGCATACAAGCCTCGGAGTGGTCAGTTGTCAAATGGCTGCGGTAGGGAGAGAGAGTACGCTCTTCATGTGCGAATAATCTGCTCACAGAGATATGAAGGTCAGAGGAGTGTCAGCAGAGCCAATGCAATGTTCCTGAGACAGCCAAACTTCTCCTGTAGAGATATCCAGCAGGTGAAGATGCAAGTTTTGTGATTACGCACAGCTGCGGTTTTCAGCTGTTCCCTTAGCTCTGCAAACTTTTTCACCCACAGTGTTGAACTTTTCAGCTCAATCAGCTGCATTACCACTACCTGTGTATCCAGCCGGTCCATCAGAGATGAATCCTGTTCATGTCCATCAAAGCTTTTGGGCTTGATCAAGAAAGGGAACATGGGTCCATACTTCTGAAATTTCAGAAGTGCTTGCATTTTTTTGTTTGTCATTGCAATTAGGTAAACACAATGTAATTTATTCCACACTGAATAAAAACCCAACACTAAACTGATTCAAATGGCTAGATTAATCCAGTTGTTATGTATCTGGCGGGATGGTGGTGCAGTGGTTAGCATTGTCACCTCACAGCAAGAGGGAGCCCTTCTGTGCGCAGTTTACATGTTCTCCCTATGTCAGCGTGGGTTTTCTCCAGGTACCCCACAGTCCAAAGACATGAAGGTTAATTGGTGGCTCTAAACTGGCCATAGGTGTGAATATGAATGTGAGTGGTTGTCAGGGCGCCTGTGGCACAGAGGTAGAGGAAGATAGGCGGTTCGATCCCCGGCTCCTCCAGCCTACATGTCAAAGTATCCTTGAGCAAGATACGAAACCCCAAATTTCTCCTGATGGCTGTTCCATCGGTATGTGAGTGTGTTAAAGACTGAGTAGCAGGTGGCACCTTGTATGGTAGCCTCGGCCACCAGTGTATGCGTGAATGGGTGAATGTGACTTGTGTAAAAAGTGAGTGGGCGGATGACTAGAAAGGCGCTACATAAGTGCAGGTTCGTTTACCATTTACCATTTGTCTGTCTCTATGTGTCAGCCCTGGGATAGTCTGGCGACCTGTCCAGGGTGTACACCGCCTCTCGCCCAATGTCAGCTGGGATAGCCTCCAGCCCCCCCAAAACCCCCAACAGGATAGGATAGGTGGTTATGGAATATGAATGACAGAATGAATGTTATGTATCCATCTTGCTTTAACCCACCATAATGGGTGTAGGCATCAGAATTTTAAGTTGATGATTAGATATATTTTGTTTAACCTCAGTTGTCCTTGGAAGCTCGAGTTGACTTTTCTTTAAAATTGTTATGTACACAGTATTGTACCCTTTAAACTTTTCCAATAGAATATGTTGTTGAGTTCAGCTGCTGACGTTTTGCACTCCTGCTTCAAGTGGGAGAGTCCATTAAAATGTTATAAATGCTTGAACGGCCAGTCACATAAGACTGTCTCTTGGAAAAATGAATAGGACTTTTACTGTCTGATGCAACCACGCCCCGCTGGTATTTCTGTCTGTTTGGACAAGTCTGCAAGTCTGAGTGTGTTTGCCTGCGAGACTGTGACACAGTTATGACAGACATCACTGTCAAAAATGTTGTAACTATACCCTGTCAGGTGGCTGGGCATAGTCAAACATACGACTGCACCAAAACTAAAGCATATCGGCCACTAACAATACAAATCAGCACTGATGTTTTGATGTATGTATGATTTATGGGTACTGGCACTTGTCAGTACTGCAGCGTGAGTGTTAGCCGCAGTTTGTGTGATCTCCACCTTACACACATTCAGAGTTTTATGTGAAGCTGTGTATATATTTATAAGTGTGTCTAGATGTGTTCTGTGTGTATATAGTATTTTCATTTTGAGGCATTATTTCTCTGTGGATTGCCACACTTGAAGCCCTCAGAGGGCTCTCAGGTTTTCTCCTACATGTTCCTTTATAAAGCCTCTATTTCAGTATGTTTTTCCTTCTCTTTTTCTTTACATGAGGGATCTCTGTGGTTCACCAGCTCTCTGATCCCTCACTTGAAGCACAGTGCAACAGTATCGCCCTTACCTGCTTCTTGAATGTCTCAAGTATAATTTTCAAGTGCCTTTCCTGACTTAGCTAGTTTCACCTGTTGTTGCCAGCTAGACTCGCACACACACTGAGAGGTGAGGTGACTATGGCCCTTGCCTAGCAGCAGTGGCAGAGGCTGTCATCAAATACAAATATAGCCATACTTTTTATGATAGGATTGGAAAAACAAACCTGCACCAGGTTCACAGCAGAGGTCTCTGAAACTTATAGTCTCAAAAAACATTGTTTACAATGAACACTGACCCAATAGAATTCATAAAAATATGAGTTTTCTCTCTTTTATTTGTGTGAAGAACTTGGAACATAAGAAATTGCTTTTAAGGAGGCCTGACTGTGAAACATGGCCTCATTATGGATTATTCATCTATTTCATAGCTTATGCTGCGGCAGAAAAATATATCAGTTACAGCATTTGTATGTGTGCTAACATGTTTGTAATGTTACTTGCTAGATAAAATAAATGTGTGGCACAGATGGCCCGTCATTGTTATTTTGTTGACTAAACATACACACTATTTACATATAACTGATTATAACACAGGGGATTTATTTAATGCCGTGTCAATCTTTTCTGCAGCTGCCATCCTTTGTTCAAATTCTTGAAGCTAGTGAGCTTTCTCAACTCTCTCTGTCTTCTTCTCTTCTTCCTATTTAGTGTGTTTTTTTGTGTGCATACCACTATATCCCAGAGCCAGTCTGCGACGCCGGGGATCAGCACGCCTGGGGCCCCACACCTGCCTGCTGCTCGGCACACAATGCACCAAACCCTGATTCCTGTCCCTGCAGGTGATGGGCCTACAAGGCAACGGCTCCTGGTTATTTATTCGACCTGAGCCTGACCAGGCTCTATGGCCCAAGGTCTGCCCACCAGACGTTGGCAGGCTCCCCTCTGGGTCTTGCTCCGGTAAGGCCTCCGGTGTCCCCATATCGGATGAGGTGCTTCTTGAATCACTTAGTCTGGTCCCTTCACTGTGACCACTTTGAGATAGGGTAAGGAGCTCGGACATCCGGAGGGAGCTCGGAGTAGAGCTGCTGCTTCTTCGCGTCGAAAGGGGTTGGTTAAGGGGGTTCGGGCATCTGATCAGGATGCCACCTGGGTGCCTCCCTTTAGAGGTGTTCCGGGCATGTCCCATTGGTAGGAGGCCTCGGGGAAGACCCAGGACACGCTAGGGATTACACATCCCATCTGGCCTGAGAACGCCTTAGGGTCCCCCAGGAGGAGCTGGAAAGTATTGCTGGGGAGAGGGACCTCTGGGGTGCTTTGCTTGGCCTTCTGCCGCCACAAGCCTGCCCTGGATAAGTAGATGAAAACTGATGGATGGATGGATGGATGGATGGATGGATGGATACCACTACATAAAAATATGTGTAGCTACTTTTTCTATCACACAGAAATGTATTATGTATTCAGTGCTATTTTGACCTTTGTGATACAAGCTTTCCACAGTGCAATGACTGAGGCACCTTTCAACACTTTTAATATTTTCCTGATTCACTCAATTATAAAAGTGATGTTCTTTTATGTGACAAATGGTAACCTACATGGACCATTTAAAGCACTTGAGGTCACATCAGTGGTTCTTAAGCTGAATTAAAATATCAGAATAAATGCTGGCATTGTACAGATCTGCAAACCATGGATATGTTGTGTTTGTACATTTCATAGGTGGCAAATATGTTGAACCTTTACATTTCTTTAAATTTAAATTTTCAGCTTTTTGTTGCGACAAAGCTGAGGTCAAGGTGTGGTTAGGTTTAGACACAAAAAAACACTTGGTAATGGTTCGGAAAAGATCATGTTTTTCCTTTAAATACCTGGTTGTTTTACACACAAACATCACTGAGAATGTCAGGATGTGTGGTCTGAAACATGGTTGGTCTCAAACAGTGGTGTCACCTAGTTATTTCATCATTCACCATTCCCTCCTCCTCATAAAGAGAAACTGCTCATGTACATGTAATACGCCAGGTTAGAGACGTTTGTATAAGTATGAAACATACAAATGTAACATTTATATTTTGCAGAAAAATACAATGTCCTCTGGCGACGGGGCTGCAGTCCCACTGATAATCACCACCATTCTCTGCAGCACTATGCTGCTGGACTGCTAAACACTCATTATAGGTTTAATTGAGTGATTGAGAAAATACATTCTCAGGCTTGTGGAATATACCATATTGGACGTGGATTCAATGTATTCGACAGGTAGCGCGAAAGTGCTCGTCAACGGGATGGCCACGATGCTCTGTTTCTCCTGGATGTGCAATTAGCCATAACAACTTGATAAGCTAAAGGATTGTTGCTGAGAGATCATTTTGGAGTCTTCCTGTCCCCCAGTGGTCACTGCCCAATAGACCGCAATTATCCCCTCCGTTCGACTGTGTACGAGTAACAATTCAGTCAGCACATTTACTGTTCAAGTAGTGTGGATGTGAGAGGAAAACTCTGATGACGCTTACATTTAAGGACCACGAAAGTCAGAAGCTACAACTCGGAAAGGAGAAAATCAAAGAATCAAGGTGAGCTCAATCTAACATAACAACTCCAGGAAGATAGTCATTGAAAGGAGAGCAATTTATTGATTAAAGCAGTTTCTTGTTTCCGTTCCTATAGAAATGAATAACACCACTTTGGCAAAAATGCCATTGGTTTTAGACTCAAGGCTTTAATCATTCTCTAATGATGTGTTAATGTATTAGATTTGTCCCTTAGGTCCAATTAAAGAGAGCACAAATTACCAATTCTATTCATTCATTTGAAATTTCAGCTTGATTAGTTACTAAAGTGTTGTTATTATTATTATTATTATTATTATTAACCTTTCATGTACCGCAAGATGTGATAGCTGACAGTAGTTAGAGGCCAGTACTTTGGGGTCTATTCTCCCATCACCATGCAGCACATTGCGCACCTTCTTTTTCTATTGACGTTAAGCCTTTTTTTATTTGGGTATAATATTTATGGCAGGAGCTAAGACGGCTTCACCAGCTGAGCTAAGGAGACCTCAGTATGCACCCACAAACCATCTTTTTATCCCTCTTTATCATTGCAGGAGACTATATGAAGTCCCCAGATGAAAAGGATGTGATGTGCCGAGCTTGCATGGACACAAACTACCGCTTTAGCTGCCGCTGTGATTATTTACAACATAATGAGCAGAGCCTGAAGTTTCCAAAAGATTTGCAAAGACGCTATGATCCAGCTGGCTGATCTTAAAAGAATCTCTGCGTCTTTTTCTGTCACTGATCACAGTTCACAGCTCACAGATCAGAATAAAACACGCTTTGACTGTTGTTGTTTCTTGTTAATTGCTGTACCATTACCATAAGGTAGAAAACGTGTTGTTCTGACTCCCAAGAGATTCTTTCAGCACATGCAAGAATTACTGCATGGTTTTCCTGTTTTTTGAATGCCTCGTAGAGAATTCTAGATATTACCACTTACAGTATGGGATGTAATTAGCACTGATTAGTATAGGTTGTAATTGGCTAATGAGTCATTTTAAGACAGAATTGAGTCTGTTAAATCATCATGATCTAGAGCTTAGAGATTACAGGGTTTCCTCTGAAAAGAACATGTTAAAGAACCCTTCACCTTTATGTTTACCAATTGCTTTGCTTTCCCAAGGCCTATTTGAACCACAGCTGACATGTGCTGTTGTAATTTACTAACATAACACATCATGTGGTCAGTCAGTGCTCATTTGTAATATGTTACACTAAGTAATTGCAGTGTGTAATTTCAATCCTTGCATATTCATGCTGGTATATTATTAAAGCATCTCTTGGAAAATGAGAATGTTTATGATGCCCCGATAAGCTAACAGAGGTTAGCAGGCATAAACACTAATAGATGCTATTGCATACAACAACAACACTTAATTTCACACTGTGCTGGTCCTTAACAAAGACTGATCTGCCATCATGTCACCTTTGTGGCTGCTGAATAGACCCACATTTTATTGTTCCATGAAAAACAAGTCAATGGCCATCTCAGAGGAAGAAGAACAATGGGATTCAGGGAAGTGTGTGCTCAAAGTGATTGTAGATAAGTAATGCATTTTGAAAAAAAATAAGGATAAATATATTTTTTTCCGCTTTTTTGTCTGACACTCAGTGTCTTGTGTGCCTTAAAATGGCTGACATATAAGACCTCTCTTTGTGCCCTAACTGTTAAGTCTCTCCCGATAAAAGCATCTGCTCAATGAAATGAAAACAGGCCTCAATGGATATCCTTAATGGGTATCCTCTAAGCTTGACAGTGACAATGGGAGCATTCGTTTTTAATCAGATCGAGAAGAATATGAAGGTTTGTTTCTTCGGAGATCTGTCATCACTTGGGCTTCCAGTGATGAAGGAAAGCATTTTAGCTCTCAGTGACATCCATTGTGTATAGCAGGCTCGCCTCATAATGCTTTCAGTATACATTATGTTGCAATGTACATTACATTTAGTTGGACATCATGCAAGAGAATGAATGGAAATCATAATTGCTAGAGAGGTCTAGTAAGTACAGTGACTTCTTGATTCGGTTTTATGTAATTGGCTTTCTAGGTCCCAATAGCCTATTACAGTGCATAGACCTCTTTATGTAGCAGGGCACTAAGTGGTGTACAAATCACAGTGGAATTTCTTCAAGTACCCCTCTAATGTTCATCAAGCTCAGTAACTGCTGACACTTAAACGAGAATATATAACAAAGAGCTCCATGATGAAGTCTTTTTAATAACACATTCTGTAGCTTTAAAAGTACTTAGGTTCAGGGACGAAATGATCAAAAAGCAGAACAATTTGTAATTATGTTGGATGTTGCCTTTTCTTTTAAACAATTCATAGATACTTTTTCAACTATCTTGATGTTATATCCACTTGTTTTCATATTGCACAAAATTAATTACTAAATTTTCAACCATTTAGCACCAACATGAAAGAGGTAAGTGACATCTTAAAAGTACTACAGAAAAAGTTAACAATGCATTATTGCTTTTATTTGTTTGGCCAGTTGGAGGCAGAAAAACTCCACAACAAGCCTACAGACACAGTCTGACAATTTACCACCCTTTACAGGTTTTAGCCAACGTGTTAGCAAACAATTGCGTACTTTAACATTAGCATTCCTTTATATTAACTGTATTAGTGGCCACGAATTAAGTGCAACATTTACCGTCATTTTAGCTGTGTTTTGGTAGCGTTAAAAAAATGGGTTATTTAGCTTGCTACAAGCTTGTCACCAAACTTTGTCTGCTATTTAACCCAAATTATGAGGTAGAAGAGCGTAAAGAGTAAAGTGATGTAATTTTCTGAACTTATCAGACTGTTAATAGCTGTTTTATTATTTACCTATACCCACTAAGTCATTATATCCAAGCTACTGATGATTATTTATCAAAAATCTATCTCATTGTGTAAGTCTTGTTTCCACTCTTCCATCATAGTTTAAGTATACAATAATGCCTCTAACACACCACAACTGTGTGAACTCAAAACATAACCTCAATATACAATAGAAGAAGACACAAATAATGTGACACTACTCTTATTTAATGTGTTTAATATAATCTGAAAGTGCATACAAGATCCAGAATTTTTCCTGTGTAGTTTCTGGGTGTTCATTTCTGAACAGACATGTCTTAAATCTCGATGAAACACTAAACTACTTTCAAATGCAGCACTTTCACGTTTCTAAGTTGTTCCTCATCTATACACAAGGCAAGGGCATCATTACAGTAGTAGCCACCTTCAGCATCAGGCCAGGTCGATAATATTTCTCGAAAACCATTATGGTTGTGTATTCCCCTGGGGAAGGTCCTATGGTGGAGAAAATAGAAGCAGTGGAATGACGGTATCAAGTGATCTAATCACTTCTGTAGCAAAACCAGATAGTGAAACGGGATTTCTTGTTCTTTCTGTGTCAGTATTGTAAATACACGATGGAACAAAGATAGCAGTAATGAATTCCTGGCATTCAAAAATTCCTAATTTCAGTTTCTGAATATTGTTGGTGAAGAGTGGCTGCAATTTCTGTATCTGTGCACAGAATGATCTGCAAGTGTCTGGGCACATACAGTACTTCACACTGCGCAGTTTGTGAGGAAGTAATCAAATGCTACTTATCTTCATCCTCATTATAATAAACAGACATCACAGTCACATATGGTTCTGGTAGACAATGGCCACAGATGGGTGATTAGTTGAAGTGTTCTGAAGGCCATGCTGTTCTTCCACCAATTGATATGGAGCTTGAGGCCCCCAGTGTAAAATGAGGACTGTAATCACAGATCCTTCAGAGCTGTAACTCAATACTAACGAACAGCATCTTTGTACTTAATTTTCTGTGCCAAATGTGGCCACTTTTCGAAAATGGTGATGCATCTAGAACATCCAATTTTAAATCTGATTTACATATATCACAACTTAACTGACTTCTCTCTGTAGTTCCTCTTTGCCTTTAATTTATTCATATAGCTGCAAAGATGCTGTAAAGGTGTCCTAAAGATTTAAGGTCCATTACATTAGATGTTGCTGGCTGTGTTCTTAATGAATCACTGTGCTTCATAGCATCCTTTCCATGCTAATATGGAGTGCAAAGATTGCTGTAGCAGGTATCATAAAATGCTGCTTAAAGCAGCTTTTCCATCCTGTATTTGGAGAGGTATTAATGGCTGTGTGAATCTTTGGATGATTAGCCTTAGCTGGGATGGACAGCAAGCATTAATCATACATTTTGATCATGTGGATTTGAAGAGAATCCCAGCACTCTGCTCGGAGAAGCCTGTGGAGGTCACTAATTGAAGTGGGCGGGGGGTCTACAGCAAGTGTGATCCTCTAACCTGGATCCGAGAGATGTGTTGATGAGTCCTGAAATATACCTCTCTAGCATTCATCTGAGTGACTGTACATGTATAAGCCTTATATTCAGAAGGTCAGGCTATGGAGAAAAGACCTGTCAATCCGGATCTGATTAACACATTTTCAAATCCAAAGCACATTCAACACACAAAAAAATCTTTTAGGTTTTTCTTAAAGTCTCATCAAGGGCAATAAGCAATGTGTAGGGTGGGTAGATTTATTGTCACATAAAGGACAAACCACAAGTGATGGCTACTGCATGTAAATCCATCGGGATTAATGTTCCTCAACTAATGTAAGTGCAGAATTAACAGCCCCCCGTTCTCAGTGAGACTTCGGAGCATAAGATGGCTTAAGTGATAACAGCCTTGTTGCTAGGATTCTCACATTGAGTTAGGAAAGCATTTTTGTTCTGTCTCCTGTTTTCATTCTAGCTTTACATTGGTAGACCTCCCTGGAAACTGGAAAGAGAAGGCAGTGTAAGAATGATAGCGACAGAAATAGAGATTTTAAAGAATTGATAATAAATACAAAAGGGAGGGTGATGGTATTGCTATCCAGCTCATTTATCCCAAGGAAATATGTCTAAATTGGACAATTTTGTACCTCCCGTTTCATGTCTGATGCCATAATTCAGTGCAAATGCAGAAGAAAGGGTGTCTTAGAGGTGCAGTGGTGCGTATATGCAAGTATATGGCGTATACCAACCTCTGAGCAGGACGAATTACTGTATACCTAAATAAAGTCACAGATTCGTGTCAGTGCTCATCTTGTAGAGTAAGGCTGAAGGCAGACTTTCATGTAATCTGTGGTGTTAACTGTGCACTGAGACTTTGGTTCCCTGACTTTTGTCTTTAAACCTACAGTAGGTAACTTTTTGTCATATTCGCTGTAACTGTCACAATATTCTTGCAGTAGTACATAAAACAGATAATCTGTGAAAATATCAGGTTCCTCTGTATCCTCTTAGAGCTCCTAATGGCATTTGCAAGAATCCATCACGCCTGAACAAAAACATCCAATCAGAGCCATGAAGATCAATTACTGCTTGCGCACACGCTGCACTAACAGCAACAGCGTTCATGGCCAAGACAAGTAAACAGACGAAAACTTATGACGTAAAGCTTGCTTCCACTTTCACAGAAGCCTTCCTTTGTTAACTTGTCCTTGCCATGAATGCTGTTGTTGGCAAAGGAGAGATGGACAGTTTTATCATTGCTGGTGGTTGTCTCTCAGCCATTGTGTTTTTCTAAAGCTCCTCCTGAAGCTGCATGCAGAAGATACTGAGCTTGATTTAGTAAGAATATGCGTGGGGGAGGGACACCGCACAGCATGTGCACCAGCAGTGATTGATCCTGTCATAGAGACAAGAGATGTTTCAGAACCATATTACCTTCCTGGTACCAATTCTGATACTGGAACTTGAATATTGGCAGAGTACTCATCTGATAACACTGTATTAAGTAAATATATTGCAGCTTTATACTAAAAACCCTGTATGGATGTGAAATGATTGCTATCCTGCTGTGCTTGTTATATGGTATGACTCAGGTTAAACCCTGTGTAAAACATGACCAAATACTGAGCATACTGAGAATGAATGCCATAGAACTTTTTTTAATCCTGTGTAAAATATTGCCAAAATGCTGACATTTTGTTAACGGCTAATGTTCCACTATTTGCCAGAAATAAACTCTTCTTCACTGCACTAAAACAGTAGTTGCCAGTGACTGCACAGCACAACTTACTGTGTAGGCAGGGCTGTTTCAAGACACTCTAGGGGCCCCAGGCAAGAGGCACCTTGGAGGACAGGAAAGAACAGTCCCTTCACAAGTAAAGAACAGTCCCTAAAGTGTGGTGAGGTTTGTGGGCCATTACCTGCCACAAAGACAGAAATGTGAATGTGAATGTGTTTCTCCTCTGACACATCACATACCTGTGTGCTGCCACAGCTCGGCTGTCCAGGTACTTTTGGGCACCTGTGTGCTGCCACAGCTCGGCTGTCCAGGTACTTTTGGGCAGTCATGAAATCAACAAAGAGGAAATTATTGGACCTGGAGCCGGACTTCTCCGTCGCCGGTAAGCCCTTATCTTGCGCCGTATTTGACAGGAATACGGCGTCTGTGACCCCCGTTCAACCCACAACCGGCAGGATTCGCTTTTTGTTTCTGCTGCTGGTTGAAATCTGTACTTGCACAGCGTGCTCCTGAATGATTTGTTTTGCTTGCGCAAAACTATTTTTAGTCGCAAATGCGAGTAAAATGCTCGCACCGTAGAGCTCTGTGGAAAACATATCACTGTAGCATATACAAACAAATCTAACCTACAAGTAAAAAGAAATAAATAATAACTTTCACTGCTTAAAGATACTCAATAGCTCAGCTAATACCTGAAATGTCATTGGATACAAACCTGCAGCAGCATATTGAGTGCCAGGTGGCCAGCGCGCGCCGTTATTGGACGGCGCATGGACACTCACCCTCTTGCGATTAGACTTTGAACTTATCCCACAGTACCGTGAGGTACCGTAGTACTACGGTACTCTAACAATGCTAGTGCGGATGGCAACCAATCATGCAGGACATGGTCTCAATTTGCGTGACGCGTGAAAAGAGACAGAAATGCTGTGCAGTCCCGCACAATGTGGGACGTCTGGTCACCCTACTTAGCCACTCGCAAGCAGCAGCTAGTAGGGGGCCCCATTAGGGGGGATTCCAACGTGATGTCGTTGTTGCAGTGTCTATAGGGGTTCCATCATATTGTCATTAATATGGACCAATATCAGCCGTCTCTGGGGGCCCCCTTCCAGCTCGGGGCCCTAGGCAATTGCCTAGTTTGCCTGTCCGGTTGCGACGGCCCTGTGTGTAGGCTACTGTTTTAGATTAGCAAAAGACCTGATTTCTGCCGCTTCATCCGGGTCTGAAACTACTATAAAGGTTATTCATACTATAAGTTATGTGCTATTGGATCGGTGCATAGACTTGCATACTTGACAATACCTGATCAAGCATTTTAGGAAATCAGATTTCCTAGATCTGATGCTAGAATCGATATCTGAACAACAAATTAGAACCTCCTTCTGGCTCTGATTGGTTATTTTCGTTCAGGCGCAGTGGATGCTTACAAATGCCATCGGAGTACTCAGAGGAGCCAGAGGAGCATGATTCTTTTTTACAGATTATCCTTCTCCTGTACTACTCTCAGGATATAGTGAAAATTTAAGCAAATACGACAAGGGTTATTTTTTATAAAATGACTTACTGTAGCTTTAAGGCAGTGACTCCTTGAAAGCAACATTAGTACTTTAACCAGTTGTTTCAGTTGTCTAACCCTAACCATACTTTAACCAAAGTGTATGTGCCCTAACTAGGATGTTTTCCTTACCTTTACCATACTGTTGTTTTCATTTATAGATATTGTAGTATTAAATTTGAATTTGTGAGGTCTTAACTACTACGAACATTTTATCTAATTTATATTCATTTTTAATTTGTTTTTGTAAAAATGAGTGAAGCCTTTATATGTCAAAGTTCACATTTCTAATGTTACAGATCTTTAATAAACTACAATACATACAATCATGTTACTTCATACTTACACTTGCTTTTTACAAAATGTAGATTGACTTAACTCACTCTAGTAACCATATTCCTACACAACACTTACCTCTGCACAAGACCACATATATGCTACTTGCCTGCAATGGTTACCTGTGATGCTTGAATAAGTAAGACATGATTTGTCCAAAAATCTGTTCCTAAATTTTGTTAAAAGGTGTTTTAAACGGGTCTTAAAAAGCATTAAATTTAACTGCCTGATACCTGTAGACACTGTGGTCAATCCACAAAAGATTTGTTTGCACCTGCTTTCATGCTTAAAACATTTGCTGGTACCAGCTTCTCAAATGTGAGAGTTTTGATTCTTGTTGTATATGAAATTGAACTGAATATCCTTGGGGGGACAAAGAAAGACATTTGAAGGCATGACCATGAGCTGAGGGAAATTATTGTGGCCATTTTACACTATTTCTGGCAGCTTATAGACAAAATGATCTATCAATTAATTGAGGAAAAAATGCAGAGATTAAGAACGTAATCTTCGTTTTTTCAGAACTGTCCAGTATTGATGGTCTTTACTGATAATAGAAGTTGTATTGTTTGATAGTTGTGGAAGGATGGTGTGCTGATATCTGTTATTGCTCTGGATTCCAACCTTTGCCCTCTTCTTTATTGTCCAGAAAGCAGGAAGCCATCATAGCTAGTTCCACCTACAACAGTGTAAACAGTCCTGTCAGAGATCTCCTATCAGCTCTAATGAGGAGATTTTAATTGAAAGGGCAGTTAAGCCCATGAAAGCAGTTGGAGGCATGGCACATCCCTGGAAGATACTGACCTTGAATAACCTTCATAAAGTTCCCCAGTATGAAATAAGCTAATACGGATTAATTCTTTTCTGTCTGAAATGCCAATTAAATTAGGAATTAACTTTATTTCTTGCCCAGACTGATTATCAGCGATTTCTTGATCCTCTGATTGGACTCAACAGCTCTCCCATAACAACAATAAACGAGTATCATCTAGTTCACTGGCAAATAATTAAGGATTACGGGTCCAGCAAGACTGTGTTAATTACATCTACAGCGACAACTGGATCAGCCTGATGAGGGGTTCAGTCACGTCTCTATAATGACCAGTGGCGTTCGACAGCTGAGAATGAAGGACAATCAAATATGAGCCTATTGTATATTTGACACTCGGCGCTTACTGTATATAATGTGGTGCATCGTTAATATTGCTTGAATGGTGTGATGCATATGATAACATAAATCCATACTTTGCAGACTTCACACGATAAGCATGAGAAGTCATTATCACTCATGAATAATATCCGCCCACTGTGGGCTGTATCTACTCATCTATTCTGAGACATTTGCATGGGCTTTACATTTTAAGCTCTTGGCTTTCTGTTGCTGATGTAAAGCTATAGGGTATGTTGAACTTTCTATTATTACATGCACTGTATAAAGTTGCGTGTTTCTGTTATTTTCTTTTCATGTTATTTGTTTGATTAATAGTTGTTTAATCTATTCGGGTAAAATCTCAGCCAGTCATGTCCCTACTATATTGAGTCTGTTACTAAGGAACTTCTACACATGTTTTGTTGGAGGCTGTCAGACTGAGGGGAAGAGCTTTTCTCCTATTTCAGCCGCAATTCCAAGAGAAAGCTTTTGTCTTGTAACTGTGCTGGAGAGAGAGAGCGAGCGAAATGAATAATTGATGGCCGGAGATGGATGGATTCCCCTCTGTGGAAAGCCGGTCCAGTTGTGTGTTGTATTACCTGGAATGAGGGGTCCGCTGTGCATTATCTGCAACCTCACTATAAGCCTTTTTGCCACCTTTTAGCGCTGCAGCTTCAACTATTTTCTTCTTTGTTTGTTCTCTTTTCATTCTGCCTGTCATTCTTCGAGGTCCACAACTAGTCTTTTAAAAATGCCAGAACAAAATTGTTTATTAAGTTAGGTAGGATTTACTTAATAAGGGCTGTGCGGCCGTGTTATCAGCCCTACAGATATAAATAATTCCAAACAAGCATCGAAGCAGTAAATAAAACTATTACAGAAGTTTTTTCAGACACAAAGACTACGGCTGATGTAATGCAGACCAGTGGAAAAACTCTGTAACTGGATTTTTGAGCCTGATAATGATAGGTATGTACAATCCAACTTTTTCCTCTCTGGATACAGATTCTATTACCTCAGCTCAGGTATCAAAATTTTTATATCTCCCAGCATGGAACTCTCAGAATTCATTTTAAGTAAAGGTAACAGGAGGCTCTTAAGAGTGGTAGTAGTTGGCATCCTGTGGTGACAGAATGTATGTATCTGACAGCAGAACCACTGAATTGTATAATTACATCGGGAAATAATCTATAATTTATTAAGATTGGTCACATTATGGCAAAAAAATACACTAGCTAAGGTCAATGTCTGCATACTGATCCAGTGTGTCAAATTAGTAGACTAGATCAGATTCCCTAGACACAGATATCAATATTCAGGAGAGCCAGTGACAGTGTATTGACCTATATTTTATTTTTTTGTGTACATAGGAACATTTAAAATATTTGTTGCCAAGAACTGTACTGGGCAGGACTTAGCACATTTAAAGAAAAAAAGGTGTGGTGGACAAAATACATAATGACAACAGTTTCTAAATCATGACAAACCTATTAACATTTGTGTACTGCAAATTCTTGTCACTTATAGGCCAATATATATGCATTTAAGTTACATTTTTATATATATATGATTTTGCATACACCTGCTGTATTGTAGTGAATATCAATATTGGAAAATATTCTTAATGATATCCTAATAAAGGTTAGAAGCATATTACCCAGACCTGTAAATGTAGTGTTACATGCATGTGTGCTATACGAGGCAGACGAATGTAAATAAAATGTATTTATACAGCACTTTTCAGTAAGTAATAGTTATCAAGTACTCAGTTTGATATGATCTGTGTAATACAAAAACATTGAGCAGGCGGGATAGCAACGGGCAAACATCTGCAATGGCAGGAAACAAATTGTCAAATACATCAATTAATCAGTTTAATTGGATGATCTAATGGTAAAATGTTCTGTTTGTGTTTGGACAGAGAGGTATTTTTCTTTCAGGCAGATAAAGGACTTTGATAGTAGGTTGGCAGGCATTCAGCAAAGTTGACACAACAATAACCCTTCAGATGAGTGACTTTGTTTTGCTGTGCAGCTCCACAGTGTGCCCACGGTTCAGGGCTGCACAGTGGTAGCACAATGGCTAGATAAACAGAAGGACAATTTTGCCGTGACCCGTCGGCTTGTCCCTTAGCTGGGAGTTGGATGAAGTGTACCATGACATTGAGAGAGGGTGTGAACGTTTAAGTGGCACCAGACACCTCCAGTGATATGCCACATAGAAAATTTTGCACTTGTAACACAGCGTGGTGCTGAAGCTATTTCAGAGTAGACAGTTGAACTCGGGTCGGAGAGAGGTGAAAGAATAAGTGCGAGTGTGTGAAAACTGGTGGGGAGATTGTTATTGGCAAGGAGCAGTCATTTTACACTTTTATAACTGCAGTGAATAATGAATGAAAGGCAACTGCAAAAATGTCTGGAGCACAGCACAGCTTCATTCCCAGCATGATGTTCAATGACTGTCGATGAGAGGAAAACAGTGAAACTTTTTTCTCCGTCTGTTGAAAACCATAGAAGCCTTTGGGTCAGCAAAACAACTTATTCCCCATTTCTCTTTCCGAACATTGTCAGTGTCCTTTCTTTATTGTACCAGACTCAGCTACCATATTTGACAAAGACAGCAAAAGCGCCACTGCCGTACAAAAACTGCTGAGGTCAGTAATCGCAGTGGATTCTGGCTTTTGAACCTAAGCACTAGTATGAAATTTAACCACCCCCTGCAAGATTAATTACCCGATGAGAGAACCTTTTATGGCCAAGGTTTATCTCAGTGGAGAGGTCCTACCTGTGAGACTTTATTTCACTGCAAGGCATTATTGGTAAAGAGAGACTGTTGATCATATTCTCCACCACTTATCCAATCATGGCCAATCCAAGAAAAGATCTGAGAAGCCCTGAGGAAATTGGAGATAGTTATCAGTCATCTCAGCCCAACAGGATACAGAGGCACTGAGCGATACTGTGTGCTTGGATGTCATCCACAAGGGGAATGTCAGAGAGAGGTTTATGAGAGCACACAAAATAGGTGGCCCTTTATGTGTTTAGGTGGCCATCTGCAGTGAGAAGATGAGTGCAAGGTTTATGGATACCTCTGCTTCTTTTTTATTTTATCAGTGCACCATAATGTTAGCCGTCTACAAGGTCATGTTGTTTTTGACATATATATATTGCATTCAGAGTCATTATTAGCCTTCTTATTCCTAGTATTATCAGTCCATGTTGGGTAATACTGTATGTGTCAGCATGTATGGTTGCTGTTATAAAAAAAACAAGAAATTGGGAAACTGTAAATTGCAGAAAAAAATATTTTATCTACTGTTTTCACGGATATTTGATCTCCATTTGGTTTTAAGTTTAAATTCAGTGTGACAAAACAATTTGAACTCAACATTTTTTACTAGCATTTCGAGAGCTTTCTACTGTACCAGTAAACCATACTAAATAAAAGTCCCCCCCAAACTGGTAAAAGCATAGCAGCAACCAGTCTTTTTCTCGCCTCAAAGAAGAAACAGGACTTGTTTCTGAAAGACAGCCCTAACTTCAGCCTCAGCTTTTTAAGACTATCCACCTGAGGTTTAAAAGAAAGGGAGTTATCAAGCCAAATACCGAGATACTCGTAACAAGTGATAACCTCTAACTTCTTTTCCTGAGCAGTGATAACATCAGGAGTATTCACAGGCTTCTTCCTAGCATTTGAGAAATGCATTACCAGAGTTTTATATAGCATTTTAAACCAGCTTTAGTTGTGAAAGCTGAATCTGAATAACACAAAAGACAGCCTGCAATTTGGCCACAGCCTCTGTGATGGATGAGCCAGCACAATATATCACTGTGTCATCGGCCTAAAAAATTGGCACCAATCACGTTTTGACCAAAACTATTAATATAAATCGAGAATAGCAGTGGACCTAACACAGAACCCTGGGGTACATCATTATCAGTAAAGTTTTGTCAAATTAGTATTTTCAAAATCAAAGGTGTACCTGAATGCTTGAAAAACTATTTCACTGCTGGAAAGATATTCGTTTTTAAAATGTCTATGCAGTAGAAAGACACAAATATGTTTTTAAAATTGGTGCTACATGAGCAGAGACAACAGAGGAAAAGGGCTGTGGGATTCACTTTTGCTTAAGAGGTGAAAAACTTATAACTAGCAGAATGCACTGCGCTGCACTGGACCAATAAACATTCCCAATGGTGGATCACATAGTGCGAGCTTGGCAGTTTTGACACAGGAAACACTACCAGCTGGTAATAAACAGTTTCATATAAGAGTTAAACGGTAAGCTAAAATATGTGTCTAAAAACATACAAATACAAATATGCAGAAGTGCAAAGTGTAAGATTGAGGGAAGTTTACCACTATGTATTTACACATACTACTCACAATTTTATGATACACAGTTGGTTGAAAAATGGCAAAATATTCCTTTAACCTGTAAGTCATCATAGACAAGAAGTCCTGAAATGGATGAAATCAAAAAAAGTTACCAAGTTCGCTTTGTAAATAGATCTGTATATTTATCTGTTAAATATATTTTGATTTTATATATCAGCCTAATGTTAAAAAAAGCAAGAACAAATACTGACCATTTTATTGTTTTATTATTCTTAAATATTAACATCTGTATCTGCCTCAAAAATCTAGTAAGATTTGAAGTCATGCCAATATGAATTTTACCAGCATCACAATGATAACAATATTCAGGTGTGCCACTGTAGTAAGTGAGCTGCACAAGGTGCTCTCAGGTTTTAATTACAGCATCAAATCCAGGGGCAGAGAGAGAGCGAGATGTAGTGACGAGTCAAATGAGTTTTTCTCTTGCATTTCTGTGGCGCACCCTTGAAAATATTCAGTGAGATGCCAAATTTTTTTTTTTTCTGCTGAAAGCTGAGAGGTTAAAAACGATGATACTAATCATACCCCTGCACCGATAATTGCCCAATATTATCGTATTACGTGCCCCCATTAGATAGATATTGATTCCCCTGCCCAGAAGGATGCCAGCGGTTCAGATATCCCACCAACAGCAGTAAAAAATATTACTCTGCCTGTAGCTGCATAGCTGAAGTCATTTAAAGTCTTTAAAAAGTTTAAACTTGGAAATATTTAATTAAAATCATCCATTAACATATGGCCCATGGCTCTAGAAAATGGGATCCAAGGCACAAATGGCAAAGCCATAATTCAATCTTAAAAAGGGAGCTCTGTCAATAGGCATCAGGTAAGGTCAGGTACTTCACAATCTCCATCTGCGTCTTCCAGCTGAGTTATGATCTCTCAATTATATTATAACATAAAAAAAATTTGCCCAGGTTGGGCATAATTGAGTTGAATTGACTAAAGGGAGAATAAAGGATTCATATTACAGTTTAATCCTCTCTTACACAGTGGGGGGTCATTCAAATGTGGGCAGAGAGCTGGAGACAGCCAGTGATTCTTAGCCTTGATGCTCAACTCCACAGATTAGAATATGAAATTAATCCAGTGGTATCTGAAAGCAGTGCAGGTTTTAGTTATATCTAAAAGATTTTCACACTTGGAGCGTTGTGAATATATGGAAATGATTAATCAGAGCATGTGAATGTGGGTAGAATTTCATCTTAATTTTAATCGTTTTCCATTATGTTTGATTTGAGGCAATGTTTCATAAAGAATAAGTGCTATAAAGAATTATATACTGCACTTGATTCCCAAGGTTCTCCTCTTCTTACATAGTCAGCATCCTTTCTTTTTATTCCTGAGGCATTTTAAACTATTGACATGTAACATGAATACCCTGAACTTGACTTTACCAGGCGATTTTCTGATGAGGAGCTGGTGTGACTGCACTGGATAGTACAGACTTTCTGAGCTATATTCTAAATATAATAGACACACTAGTAAAAGATAAACATTTTCCTCTCACAATTGAAAGCTGCATTGTGTTTATTATATGTAGGTGACCTTGACTTTTCTGAATGTATTCAAAACCTCCCCAAAGACGTGCTCTTAAAAAGACTATGTGAGAGTCAAAGCATCCATTAACAAAGCCTGTGCAAAGAGAGATAGATTTTGTTTGGAAAAACGGCTTTTACTCATCCTGTGCTTCATTACCAGCCAAAAAGTCCTTTTTAGAACGCATGAACCAAATAAGATAACTCGGCTTGTGTAACATCTGGGTTGCCTTTTGTTATTTTTTTTTTAAGTTTTGTTTGTCTCCCAGAGAAAAAGAATCCCCTCTGCTATTTTATTTGACGTTCCCATCCCCCACAGAGATTTCAAACTAAAGAAAGCTGAACATTGTTAATGTATTCTGATTAAAAAACAAACATTAAGGAGACATTCAGGTTCAATCTATGGTTATTCAGGCTCCTAATTAGAGTGTTTGTTTTATATTTGTTTAATTCATGAAGGATGATTCATTCAATGAATGCTCCAGTTGAAGTTGAAAGTGGTGTCTTTGTAAATCCAGTAACAATGAGGGATTAGTTTGTTCCATCACAGGTCAGCATGGTGCTATATGAAACATTAGGTCTCAGGTCAGGACATAAGTTAGGAATTTTATTGTCATTTTAGGACAAAAAAAGATACATATTCTTTGACAAAATTATTAGTTACAAATATATTAACCTAACTGGTTATATAATGTCATATTATGTAATTACTTTTTAAATTTTAAAAGCTGTCTTTTCTCCCCCAAATGAACTGTGTTTAGAAAATACTTCTCAAATGTACTGTTCACTTTCTTGCCTCGATATGATATTCATTTAATTTCATCTCCACGTTAACGAATTACATTTCTGCTGCTGTTTTCCCTGTTTAGTTCGGTGTGAACTAATCAAAATGGAAATTTCAGAAACAACTTTATGAATTAAATTCTGTTCGCTCGAGATGTACTCTGATGAATATTCATAGTTTTTGTAGTTGATGAGCACTGGCGATAGATTAAGGTGTTAAATTTAATTCAATAAAAATAAATATTTATGCACTCCCACATAAAACACAGGCTTTCACAGGTGCTATGAAGCTTATTTTTTTAATTTGCCTCTCAACATTCACACCACATTGCACTGTCTATTGGCAATAAATCATTTGTTATGAGACATGTCATGTATCTTTTTGGCACTGATTAAGGGCAGTGGAAACCAACAAATGACAGCCATCATGTCAGTTCTGTTCTGAAAAGACCATATGTGTGTTTATTGTGTGATATATTTGACATTCTGTGATCGGTAATCAGTTTTTCTTGTGTACAGTACAGATTGCTCTCATTATTCTGTAAGAAGCACAACTTGATTTTGCCTCAGGATGCTGCAGAGTAATTGGTAACTTTTTAATAAGGGTACAAATCATATGCTTAAGTTATGCTTAGCTAATGCACGACTCATGATGATTTATTGCAAAAATTAATGCCGGCTGCATCGCAAAGTCCCGTTGCTCACAATTAACAAATGATCAAGTAACTATGACTTCATGTGTTTTCTTCACACTTAATAGATCATCAATTAAAGAAGTATTTCACTGCTGGAAAGATAATCTTTTCATAAATCTGGGGTTTCTATGCAGTAGAAAGGTGCTTTTGACATTAGTCCTACTTGATCAGAGAAAACAGAGGAAAAGGGCTGTGGCATTTGCTTTTGCTCAAAAGGTAGAAAACCTACACCTACCAGAGTGCACTGTGCCGCACCAAACCAATAAACGCTACTGCTGTGGGGTGACATAATGCAACTTGGCCGTTTTGACACAGGAAATAATATGGCAACCGGCTGTTAATCGGACTCAGAGTCAGAAATACTTTATTGATCCCCGAGGGGAAATTATGAATTGTGGAATTGTGAACTAACAATTAACAAACAATCTCTAATTAGTTAGAATAAGGTAAAATATGTTTCTGAAAACCTTTAAGCTGAGAAACAGGCAAAGCAGTAACAGAGTGTTGGTTCATATTTAATTAGCACTGCTTAGTTTACTGTTTGATGTCATTTCCTTTAGCAACCACTTTTACCATACAGGAAACTGTATAGCTCCAGGTTCTTGTTCACAAATTCTCATATTACAGCCAAACAGTGCACTAAATTAGTAGATACAATAACAAAATGTTGGTTTATTTGATCAGCACTGCTTAGGCGTTTGATCTAAGTTCGATCCGCTCTTTTACTCTGTGTGTCCGTGGTGGCGGGCATACAAAAATGCGGAATAAAAATCTGTAGTTTGAGCAATAGCTCTATAGTCAGCAAGAATTGGATTTAAACTGAGAAATGCACAGGGAGATCTGGGTGCTGGTTAGATGGGGGGAAGTTTACCACAGTTCATCACACATACTACCTATATTATAATATTATGATACAAAGCCAGTTAAAAATTGGCAAAGTAATAGATCATCAATTAAGGAATGTCAATTTAAAGTTACTATTTTTATTAATTGATATGCAACCAAATTGGCTGGATTCCAGTTACTTAAAAGTTCATTTCAGACCAATGCATTTGATTAGCCTCTATTATCAGAACTATTAAGCTATAAAATATATTACATTTAATAGAGGTGATCTGTTTTTTAGGCGCCCTGTGAACAGCCTTGCAAGACAAGAAATCTTCAATGCCGTCTTAGTTTCTATAAAACCCACATTGTAACCTTAGTTGGGATTTGATTTTAGGTTGAACCTAATTATTTTCTTTATTTGTTCTGTATCCAAGTATTTTTGCCGTTCTTTTAGATTCAGCCTACTATTTTTAAAATTTATACATGTTGGATTTTTCAGGCTTTTCTCTCCTCTGCTTTAGATCTGGGTCTAAAATTCTGGACCTGTTAGATAGGGATGCACTAAACACCAGATCGATACTGGTGCTGGTGTTGATACTGGTCTAATTAAGTGAATCAGGTATCAGCTGTGATGTGACTGATCAACATACAGTTTTTTTGTTGAGATCATTGAGAAAATAAGTATTGCTGTTATCAGCTACACTCTTACAGTCAGTTATGACTTAGCTTTTAGTGTTACAGCAAGCCCCAGCCTTGCTAACTTGGAAAAAATGATTCCAATAAGATTCAAACAGATATTAAATAGTAATGTAACCCTCCTGAAATTTGTTTGTTTATTGGACAGAAGAGGTTGAATGTCTCACTTTGCTGCAGTGATGTACAGGTGTACACTCCAGCACTGCTGTTAGGTTTAGTTACAGTTGCACCAAAGCAAACTTCTGACAAAAGATGACCACCAATAGTGATGTTGAGTATGGTCAGGGGTGAAAGAGGATCGAAGCTTTCAATCTATATAGGAATCACTTTTATCCATAAATTCAGGGCTGACAGTAATGCTATCTTACTGGTGACTATGTCGCACATGCAGAGGAAAAGTGGTCTTTCAGAGTCCCTCGACAGTATTGCAAGACATGCAAGGAGAAGGCATGGCACTTTACCAATGGCAAGGGGCTTTAGTGTTTCTGTCCCCCAGTGGTCCAGAGTCTCATAATGCAGCATTATAAAAACAATATTGAGTGTTTTTTTTCTACCTCAGTATAGCCTTGGTAGATCACAGAGGTAGTATATCCATTTCTTACTGGTTATGAATTCCCTACACAGAACAGAAAATACAGTCGGTGAGTAGTAGAGTCACAATCCCCAATCCTTACAAATGACTGCTATCTCTTACCAGTGTGTCCACTTGAAGCAAACCCCCCCTGTAGCCCAACCAATTCCAAGGGTCTGGCCCTTGGGATGTCAGAGTTGATCCATAGACCTTAACAATACACTGTAAGCTAGCCTGTGCATGTTCCAGCCCTTTGATCTTCACCATGGGAGCCGTCTCCATCATCTCTGGGAGCACTATCAGCACACAGGCATTCAGAGAAAATGACTGCACAATTGGGGAGACCCAATAAGACCAGTCTCCTGTTGAGAACGCTTTGGGTCTGTTGACAAGTGAGGGCTCCTGCTTTCTCTCACAGCCACCCTTGAAATATTTATCACCACAACTTATCGCCCCTTGATCAATTATACACCTGCCATGGGCTTGCAATTAATTATTAACATGCTCCTGATAAGCATCTCACCCATTGATTTTTGTCACTCCTTTGAGATGGATATACTGGAAGGGGTTTTCTCTTGCTTCTTTTGACATTTGGCTGATCACCAAGGATAGCCAACTAGAGTTGACAATTCAGCCTTACACAGCAATTCCTTGTAAAAGCTACATGCCCGGGTGCACACCATCCTTTGTAGATTGTGATTACTTACAATACATAATACATCTTTAGGATGCACTTTGTGACTGTGTATCATCAGCTGATCTCTGGAATAATGGTTTAGTCCATAAGATTACAGGAAATCCTTACATTTCGGAAAAACTGGCCAGCAAATTGTTTGGCATTTTTTTTTATTAATAAATGACTTCAATAATTAATTATTTATCAAATTTGTAATCCATTAATTGTGTCACAATCTGTAACTCAGGAGAAATAACATTATTATATAATGCACATTATACAACAGTTAGTTCCGGCCCTGCAATCTGATTGGTCGAGAGACAGTAAAACCGTGATGATATTGGAGTACAACATCACGGTTATTTCACTGTGTATGTATCACTCCGCCTCACAGCTGATTGCAATCAACAATCAAATCAAAACTGACGGTTAGTGTTAGTTAGGTCAGCAGTTGCGTTGTAAGCTAATTAATTCATCCACTGTCAAACAGCCAAAAATATGGATTTATTTCCTAAAATAAGTTTTGAATTGAACTATGAATGGTCATCAGAGGAAGATGAGGGAGAGAAGCTGAATCCATCTGAGCACACATCCAGGTTTGTCAGTGTTTCATCAGCGGAGCTCAATGACTTGGAGAAAAGCAACATACTGTCAGATCAGAAGGCAGAGTCGGCTGTGCCTGTGAAGCGACAGTCCACCATGCAGTCACCAGAGACTTATTTCACCGGCTGCACAATTAATGGAAACGTGCAGATAAATGTGTATAAAGAGTAAGTGCCTGGCGCACCATGTCTGCGTTACATAGCAACGGTGACAGCGGAGTCCTGAGGGAACTATTTTTGTTGGCGGAAGACAAATAAAATGCTTAAATTATCTATTTTGTCCTCATTTTTCAACATTTCTTAATCAGCCTTGCTTATTTAACTGTTGAACTGTTGTATAAAAGCAATATCACACTCGAGCTTGTGATGTTGTACTGTGATATCGTCACGGCTGTGATTCGGTCGTAGGCACGAGGCAACAGCATATATTCTGGTCTCTTTCACTGAAGTCGTAATTGATTATTTGTTTGTAATTAGAAAGCAGAATATTTCTGGACCGAATCGCAGTGTTTGTTTACAACAACTTGCAGGAGGTAGAAAATCCCCTCTTACTTTAAAGGAGCAATAAGCGAAATTCATCATTTCTAGATTGAAGGAATTAAAAAATTGCTATTTGAAGAACTAGAGGTGTAATTTCATCTGAAGTATAGCATGACCTCACACACCCTCTCTCTGTGTTGATCTCTAGCCCCTTGTTTACAAGCCGGTCCGGCTGCGCGTTCATGTACGTTCATGTGAATCCCCCCCCCCCTCTCGGAGCCCTTGGCCCTCCCTCCCTATTAAAGGCTACAGCCAGTGAGCAATGGCAGCGCGTATTTTCGAAGTGAAATGGCGGAGAGCGGAACAAAACGTCCACCTGAAGACAACCAGGATCCGACATTACCTCTTAAGAAACAATGGTTGTTGGCGAAGAAGTTGTCGGATAAAGAAAGGGACAGAACTCGGATTAACATTGGCCTTGCATTTCCAAGGTGGCGAGCACTGCGAGAGCTAAAGGGGCTACAGTTTGTCTCAGAGCTAGCTCTTCTTCTCCTGGACAGGTAACATTAAGTAACAACATAAAGTCAAATGTCTGTTTTAATTACTGTTACAGTAACGTTAAGCACATGTCGCTATGTCGATTCAATTAAATTTAATGTTACAATCGTAGCATGGGTTAATGTCCGGAGCTTGAGCTATTAGCGGCTCTGTCCCATCAATGGGTCAGGCGTTTCGGTTGTGTTATGTGAGTAGCCCTGTAGCCCAGCTAACATTTGCAATTAGCATTGTAAAATGTAGCCCGGTGGGCAGCCTGGCGGGCTGTGTTTAGTTATTCCCCTGCCTACTTCAATGATGATGGTACCTGTAATAAATTTAATGTATTTGCTGAGATGGAGATGAGGCTCAGTGACTAGAAGAGCTGGTAGAAGTGCTCCATAGCTGTAAGTTACTCCAGTAGCCGTAGTAGCTCTAGTGCTAACTCCAGGAGCTAACGCTAACGTCCCTACTCTTCTCCGTCGGGCTCACAGGCTCACGGAGAAGAGTAGGAACGTTAGCGTGGCAGCCGACTAACGCTAACGTCCCTACTCTTCTCCGTGAGCCTGTGAGCCCGACGGAGAAGAGTAGGAACGTTAGCGTGGCAGCCGACTAACGCTAACGTCCCTACTCTTCTCCGTGAGCCTGTGAGCCCGACGGAGAAGAGTAGGAACGTTAGCGTGGCAGCCGACTAACGCTAACTTCCCTACGCTTCTCCGTGAGCCTGGTGGGCTCGCAGGCTCACGGCTCCGGCTCACGGAGAAGAGTAGGGGCGTTAGCGTGGCAGCCGACTAGTGCTAACGCTAACAGGAAAGCAGGGAAATAGCTAAACACAGCAGAGACCAAGAGTGAGTGAGACATCGCTAACTGCTAAACTAAGCCAAACTAAGTTGGCTGTTTAGGTTTTATTTCCTCGCCCCTGTGGCGAGTGAATCTGCCTGTAGTGAAACCGGGGCTAACCGGTGCTTCCTCCTCAGGCTCCACTTCACTCAGCTGCCAGCACAGCCAGTTAGCCTCCACTAGCTTCCCAGTTAACGTTAGCCCCGACTCTCCGTTTGGATCCAACCGGAGCACCGAGCCCTGGTTTGTTATTCAGGTTAATGTGGGAAGAAGCAGCGGGTATATCGGGCAGCTGAGTGAAGCTGAGTGAAGCGGAGCCTGCGGAAGAAACACCGGGACCATCTGGACGTAATAGTCCGTGGAGAGGCTGCGGTGCTCGGCTGCACAGACGAGGCGAGTGGGGTGGGGGGTGGAGAGCAGTGGTAGAGGGAGGTATGGCTCATGACACACTTTGTTTTGGTCTACAGGCAGTGCACAACAGCGAACCTAGCAGCTCGCTCCCCTGTTAATCAATTACAGCGGCTCCACCGGCAACGGGAGCAGCGCGACAACCCCCGTCTGTCGCGCAACAACTCTCTATTTTACGTGGCTCTTCTATTTTTTTCGCGCTACGCTCCCCTACGCGACCCTCCAGCAGATAAAAACTACATGAAATAGTGTGCTAAACGTGCACAATGTGTTTTTAAATGAACGATTATTGGAAAAATTGTCCAATAGTTGCCATGATTTTCGAATAGTGTTTTTGCTTGTGCTGCCCATCCCTAGTCAGACCACCATTTTGTAATTGTGTGTATTTAAACTTTATGGCTGAAAATGAAAACAGAAATAAACAAGTCTGCCGATTTCCCATGTCTGCACCATTCAAAACAGTTGCCATTTGTCTGTCTGGCAGTGTCACTATGATGTCATGGTGATTTGGTCTATCATGGGAACCTCGTGTTTTATTTGCTTTGGCAGATGCATCTGGTCCCCCTCCTATTAAGACAGATATATATCTGAATTGGTTGGCTTTAGGCAAATTACAACTGTAATTGGATGACTGATAACTTGTGCAAAAAATGTGATGACATCATTTTGGCTCATGCACCCTCATGCCAGTGACAATATGGCGAGCATAAATCTAGCTTAGTAAAGCGGAGCGCCACTGAGGCATTTGCAAAAACAACCAAGATGGCGAAAGCTGATGTGGAACTTTATGCTGTTGTACTTTTTCCAAAGCCATCATAGCTCATCTCTGTAGTTTGTTTACATTTGTCCGTCACATAACTCTAAATCATGTTTTGTTGCTATGGGTGATTGTTGGCCTGTCCAATTGCGTCCAAAGGCATTTTGATCTATGGGCATTGATAACTCCCCGTGGAAATTGAAAATGAACAGAGAGGTTTCAGACTAACTTTAATTTGTTATTTTGTATGACGATGTCAGACAATCTATTATTGACATTAACATCTAATCTTCTAATTTGGCACCTGTTTTCCCAGTTGATTAAAATCCACGGTCTTTATCAGGAGCACCCTGGTATTGCTCAAAAAGATTTACGTCTTCCTCTGTGAGATGGCCATTAAAGACGTGGCCATGAAAGTTGCAGAACAGCACTGGGAGATGACTTTTAAGTTGGTCTTAAAGTTGCCCCTCTAAGGTATTCCAGTGTGCCTCTGATGAAAGCCTCCCCTTCTTTTCCAGAAACTATTAAGACATGACTGAGTAACTCATCATGGAGCTGCTGTCAGGACTCAGGTTAGCATGACACTGTCATCAGATTTTTTTGATTTTCTGGTGGCCTGAGGCATCATGAATCAGAACTGGGAGATGCTGAACATTGTGAAGTACTTTCTTTTATCAAGCAACAGATGAGATAACATGTTCAGAGCCATTCATTTAAACCAGTATTACTTTTAATTCTTTTCTTAGTAGTTCCAGGTAACGTAAAGCAGCATGTTCAATCACAAACTCCTCTTGTAAACTGAGGGCCACTGCAACCCCCAACGATCTTTTTTTCTTATCTACCTGTTTGAGAGAGCTCAGATGAAATATTTCATTCCTCCATTTCCTTCTACAAGAACACCCCTGTCACCCATTCGTAATGGTTCCATCCAGTGCCAAGGCTAACATATGCTGGGTGCCACTAAGAGTTGAAGAGAGAAATTGAAATGTTACTTTCTTCATAGTCACGGCTCCTAGTTTTGACAGACTTACCCTGCCAGGGTAAGATTGATTGCTGGGGAGATTGAGTTTGAAAGTCAGTTTTCACCGTGGATAAGGCACTCAAGATTAGTTTTCAAAATGATGTGTAGATGCTTTCAGATTTGGCACAAGAAAGGTTGGACAGAGACCAGACTAATTTTTGTACATTTCCTTCTTCCTTCAAGTGTGAAACATCTCAAAGAAAATCTCAATTTTAGACGAATTCCACGCTCTTGTGACTTTGTTTAGTAAATGCCAGTTTACAGATAAACACTGGGGCATTCTCTGCTGTCAGAGTTCAAAGATGTCTCAATCAGAAGTATTCTCTTTTTTCTCCAAATATACACAACTGTTTCTCCTTTGCATTCTGCTTGAGTACGTTTCTCTTTCTTGAGTCCATCGAAGCAAGTCAGTGGACTTCCGAATGCGCTCAGACGACTCTAGAAGATGTCAAGTCTAGTCCACAAGGCATATTAAACAGATCAAAGACTAAGAGATTAATAGCTATGCCCAGATGAAAAGCAGGGTAATTAATGAGGAGCTTAACAGCAAATTAAATAGACGGCAATGCAATTATGGAGGTGAGTGTTGATCAATAACCTTGACTAGCAGCCTCTGGGATGCTGCATCATACAATGGAACATAACTTATTTGGTCTATCAGCAGAGAAACATCCCTAGATGAAACAGCAGGGGTGTGTGTGTGTGTGTGTGTGTGTGTGTGTGTGTGTTGGTTAGGGTGGCAGCACGTGTGTGGGTAATAGATAGCCTTTTATTGTCAAAGACATACAGTACGCCAGGATGAAATGTAGCCTCCAGACTGGAAATGAGCAATCAAGTCGTTTATGCATTAATTTATCATTGATTAGCCCCCCTCACTGGTATTTATATTCACTGTGAGATCAGGAGTGTTGGCCTCATGACCCCCTAGAAATTATCATTAAACTGGTTAATGAGAAGTTGTTTTAAATTTGCATTCAAGAATAGTAGGTGAGCCTAATTGGTTGCAAAATACAATTTGAAAAAGGGTATAATTAAACGGTTTTATCCCCAAACCCTATGCTGTCTATGTATTGAATTTTACGGGTAAAATCTAACCTGATGAGTATATTAAGAACAAATATATACTGTTTTTTTTTAGTAAAAGCATTAGAGTTAATAACCTTCGTCTATAAAACCTTAGTAGGGTTTCCACAGGCGACAAGGTAATTTTTTTTTTTTTTTTTTTTTTTTTTTTTTTTTAAATAAATAATGATTATATCCCCAGATTAGAAACACAACAATAGAATATGGATTTATTTTTAATCGCACTGCTCCAAGTGTCACATTCTTCAAAGGAATCTCTAGGTTTATTTATTTAAAGGTACCCTGTGGAGTTCTCATTGTAAACAAACATGGTTTTATTTACATTCAATAATTCTCACCCAAATGCCTTCTGTGCATCCGGAAGGCTCAACAAATACTATATTGAATGTATTCTATTAATTAATGCTTTGAAACTTGGCATTGTTTACATATGCATAAGGGCCTCCTCTTTTATTCTGCTGGCAAAATGCTATTACATCAAATTACCGCCACTGGCATTCAGTAGCACTGCCCTTTGCATTCAGCAGAAATGTGAATGGATGTAAAGTGGAAACTGCTTATATGGATCAAAAAGCTTGGGACTGAATTATTCTTATACAAATGCTGTTTAAATAATTAGCTAATAGTAATCAAGTAGTTATCTTACAGTGTTCATTATGGGTCTTTTCGTATGTGACAACATATGGAAAAAGAAGAAAACTGAGGCAGTTCTTTTTTTTCCCCCTCAACTTTATTCCCATGATACTTTGCCCTGCGGTAACCCGTCTGCTTCCAGCTGGCTACCTGAGGCTGTTGCTGCGTGCACATTGAAAACTAAAAAATGAAGTCTCCTCAAAGCTTATGACAAACTGCCAAAAATGAGCCAATGAGATGCAGCAGCAAAACTTGGTGTTCCTCAGTCTGCTCAGACAATGAGAAACAGCCACGGCTGAGTGATGGAAATGGAAAAAGAGTGTGCACAGCGAATGCACCTGTGGTTACAGCCACCCTCATCATGTGGATTGATAATGCCCTGTCACGTAATGCCTTCATAATGAAACAGCTGGAGTGCATTTTCAAACAGTTATTAAAATTCAGCAAATAGGGAAGCTGTTTCATTACTTTATATTCATGTTATAAATATACAAATTACAATTAGATGGTAATCTACATGAAAAGTAAAGAAAGGGAAAATTGGTTAAAATAAGCATCTACTTATATCAATTTATGATCAATTTGATCCGGACAGCTGTGATCAGTATGAGATGTTTCCACTAGGGGTGGGAATCGCCAGAGGACTCACGATATGATATTATCACAATACAATATTATTGTGATATGGTGATATGCTGAGTATTTTGATACAATATATTGTGATATATTGTGATTTATTACCTTTTTTCCGAATGCAAATTAGTTCTCCAAAGGAAAACTTTGTCAACATCAATTTTCATGTTTGACTTTAAACATTTTTATTGCAGCAAAGTGTGATTAAAAGCAGACAGACTTACCAACACTGTTGTAAAACAGAAATGCATACACTTGACACACTGAACTGTTGGCAGATTTAACGCCCTGTGTGAGCCCAGATTAAGCGTGAATGAAATACTTCACACACAGGTATCCTACTAACTGAATGGCAACACCCATGTTAGATGTGTTGTCTGTTACAAACACAATCCCCCATTCTTGTGCTGCGTTTTGCAGGAGGTCTGCAGTGTTTGCTTTGGTGTGACTTTTGTGTACTGCTCTAGTTAGGAGAACGTGAGACAGCAGTTGGCAGTTCTCTGTGAGATATCGTGCCTATATAGTAACATCTGAATCCACTGACCTTGAAGCCCAGGAGTCACAAGTTAATGCTACCCTTCCTGCTGCACTCAAAGATTCCTCAACTCCATGCTTCACTTTTTGGTAGAGCTTGGGTACGGCTGTGTTGGTGAAAAAATGTTGGCATGGAGTCACATACCTGAGTTCCATTGTTTTTAGATGTAACAAAATCCTCAGATCTTTGCACATGAAGTTGGTGATGGACTGTTATTTTCTTCACTCTTTCAGAGTTGCATAGTAGTTTGTCAAGCTAAGTGTGTCCAGTGTTGGTTGACTTTTAGGCAGAGCTGGTTTAGCATTAGCTTGGCCATCAGCGGCTAACGTTATCTCTGAATAGTGGTGTGTGAGGTGAGCCCTCATGTTCATGGTATTCCTGGAGTACTCTCATATCACACTGCTTGCAAATCGCATGTGTTATATCCAAGTCCCTTTTTCCTTCCGTGTTAAAAAATGAAAAATTAGCCCAGATATTTAATTTAAAGCCTTTGGAAACACAACTTGACATAGTAAAAATGCATATATATTATATCAAAGTCGAGTGTCTCATTAATCATCCACAAAAGTCTGAGTGAAAATAACCATTCATAACTATTAGAAAACCTGGTTTAAAAACAGCTCATTTTTCTGTTTAGACCACTTGCCAGGACAGAGTGGGCATGGCAGATAACGCTCTGATTGACAGCTCCCTCGTTTTGATTGACATCTCCCTGGCTCAGCAATGGCTGCCACAAATTTAATCCAGCCGTACATGTTTGAGCCCTCTGATGATTCAGAGGACTCTCCTGACGACCACTCTTAATTTAATTCAAATGTAATTTGGGGAAAATATCCATTTTCATGGTATAATGCTATAGTGTCAGTTTGCCTCAATGTAACGAGTGTGACAGTTGGTTAATTAACGGTTGTATTTATATTTATAACACCTGTGAGCGGAGTGATTTTACTGTTACATGTCCCAGTGATGTTATACTCTGTATCAGCACTCACCCCAGATAGCACATCTGGCCGATGTCGGCCCGATGTATCAAGTTTAGATCGTTAACACATAGCAGGGAGAACGTTGGCTCATTGCCAAGACGTTGCTGAGACGTCGGCCTTTAATCGAAAATGACCACCACGCGACGTTCAAACGTATTCATATGCTTCGTTATCTACGACCTTTATTCATTTAGGTCGGACTTTTCAAACTACAAATATTTCACCATTCAATGTGAGAAATCAATGCTAACATGCAAAACTAGCTTGACTGTTACCATATTTCGTGTGTAAGTGCGCACAATGAAGAGACAAAAGTCAATTTGACAAACTTTATTTTCAAATTTCCACAAACAATATCTGATGGCCAGTCCGACAGAAAAGATGATGAGCACATAACTTCAAAAAAAAAAAATAAAATAAAAAAAATCCCAACTTCACCACTGTATTTTTTTTTTTTTTTTTTTTTTTTTAGCATTTCAGCTGTATTTAAGCCAGATTGAAGGCTTTGGGTCCGTCACTCTCCTTAATTTATTGTTGAAACGGTTAAATAACGGGATCCGGCATTAACTCCATTAACTGTTAACAGCAGCTCAACAATCAGTCCTTCATCTCGGAAAAACAGTGGTTTCAAAACTGTGCTATTACCTGTAGCCACCGGGTCAGTTTGCTTTGCAGAGGAGGAGACCTCGACTGATAAATTGCCCATAAAATCACATTAACAACATACTGATGGCATCCTTAAATTTCACTATTTGACCTCCGTGGTCCTCTCCGTTCCTCTTACCCACACTTGAGCACCCGTTCTGGGATACACAGTGTCGGCCCGCCCGGCCTGACCTCCGCGCTCCTCTCCGCTCCACTAAGCCGCACTTGAGCATCCGTTCAGGCCGCGGAGGTCAGGCCCGGGCGAGACCATAGGTGAGTGGATCCCAAGTCTCGAGCCCTGCCCGGGACCACGGGTGGCAGCTCCGGGCACTTCCACTTTAACCCAAATTGAGTGCTCACGCTAACCAGATAAGCAGATAACATCAAATAGGGATAATAAAATGAAAACACCACAGTTGTAGCCTGTTAGCTAATGTGAGCTAAACTAGCTAACAGCTAATGAAAGATAACGTTAGCTGGTGGGGACATGTGCTATATACACCCAGTCGTGCCTCGTCACTCACCAGGAACCTCTTTTACCCGTCACAGAATAAACAACAAAGCAATTTTCTGCCAATTTATTCCAGTTAGCTTACCTGAAACCAACTGCGATGAGATGCTGTGTCCTGCGAGCTCAGTTCCAAACAAACACCTCGGAGATGAAATTCTGCCTTCTGTGGTGACTTCCGTATGTGGGCGGGTATATTCTACGGCTTTGGGCCGACCCAAAGCCGACGTAACAGAGACGTTTGATGAGCTGGGACAAAAGAGTATCAAATTTAAAAATATCATATATATATATATATATATATATGACGCACATGTGTAAATTAACAGTCCCTTTATTCCAAAAGTGGTAAAGAAAGCAAGAGAAGAACATTTAATTTACAGGGCTTTCCCTGGAGGGTGGGAGTGGATGAACCCGGTTAAAGAGTACCCGCCCAGACGGGACGCTGTAAAACTAAGGCGAGCGCGCCCACAAGGAGGCAGGGATCATTTCATTGGTCAACAGTAAATCTGGCATTCTATTGGTTGGGGGATTTTGACAGGGTTGTTACACAAAAAAATCCAAGCGCAGGGCAGAAATCTGAGAGCAGAAATTCCACAAGCGAACAGAAACAGTTTGAGCGCGAGGAGAAAAGCAGAAGCTTGAGCAGGAAATCTGTGCGAGCAAATGGTTTCTGAGTGCGTGCAACATGGTATCTGAGTGCAAGCAACATGGTATCTGAGTGCGAGCACACAGTTTGAGCAGAAACAGATTAGATCCAAGTGCAAGCAGAGGCTATTTGAGTGCGAGGGCAGGGTTTTTGAACGTGAAATCAATAAATAATGCTCTCAAACTGATAGACCACTCTCTTGAATAAAGATAGGGATAAAGCTCCATACATGTAAAGCTCCTCTCTTTCATGCATGCTTCCTTGTTGTGGGGTCAACTGTACATGGGTGTCAGTGTTTCTGCCCCACTCTGTCCTGCTTAGCCCGTAAACTTAACATAGGATGGCATCATGGATATAAAACTCCTTTTTCTAGGCTCTGGGGAAGTTTTGTAAATGTAAAACCTTCATGGATTAAAAAAATCATGGCATTGTAATTGTTGCTTTAGGACACGTTTTGATGGGACTGGGATTAAGATGGGATTATATATCGGAGGATGCAGTTTACCAATGTTACCATGACAGCTAAAGGGGCACTACTGGTCCCGTTGCACTTTGTATTCCTCCTGGGGAAACTAACAAGCTCTCCCAAACTAACCCTCACTCCCCTCTGTCAACATACTGTACATGTGTACACATGTACCTTGCAGGCCAGAAAGTCAGTGGTGTTTCTCTAGCCTTTATTTCACGGTTTCAGTTAGAAGCTACTACTTTTGCAGAAACAGCTGCAGAAGCAGCTTCTAAACCGTCTGTATAGGGCAAACAAACATGAAACACGCAGAATAAGTTTTGTATTAGACACATCTCACACTGCTAAAAAAATGTTTTTATCATCTTCAGAGTAAGTGAATTAAAAAATGATGTTAAAATGTTACCAAAAAAAAAAAGCATCCAGAAAAGAATGAACAGCTGATCAGAGTGTTCTTTATAGAAACTGCTGCCTAATTACATTCACTTTTTAATCCTCTGCATTGTAGATTTTAAAGGATATGGATCAAAACAAAATCCATTTTACATGTGCCAGATTTTAATTTTCCAAGAGGCACTTTATTATTGAAAGAGAACACTGGATACCACTTTCAGAGCTTATTACTGAGCAGACTCCATCGTTTCTCAACACACAGTATCTCTTTCTTGCCAACTGAATTTAAAAACACTTTGTCTGCGCCTGATGTTTTATGGGAAATAAATCATATTTAATATTGAGACTGTCCTCTCCAGGAAAAAAAAACTGCATTGTTGTTTATTTAAGCAGCTTTAAACAACTAGTGCGTGCATTCAGTATGAAAAAACATAAGCTGTGGAGTTGGGGCTAGGCATTTAACTTTAATAGTGAAGACCACGATTTCAGTCTCTTAAAAAGTCAACATTGGTAACCATTACTCATGACTACAATCATCCTCTAACATTTTTCACATAAAAGAGGACCTCACATATTGGGCCTGAACCAAAATGGACCCATGGACAACTGTGGACAGTCAGACTGAATCCAAATAGACCTGATTTAAAATGTGGATGACCCAGACAGACCCAAAAAGAGACAGGACACCAGCACTGGCAGCAGCATGATGTCCCACCAGTTAATGAGCAGCCATGGTGGTATAGAGCAGGACAATGTTTTTCCTTGTGTCAAAAAAAACAAAAAACCTCCTGCAGTGATTATGAGGACATCTGCTGGAATCCATTCAGATATTAGACATATGAACACAATAACTCCAAACCTGCAGAGACACGACAGGACTCTACCCAACCTGATTTGAATGAATATTATTATTTGGACCCAGCCCCATTTAGGTCCTGGGTTGTAACCTGTAACCTGTCGCCATTGGGGCAGTGTTTTAGGACTGCAACGATTATTTTCATCATTGATTAATTTGTTGCCTACACAACTGTTTGGCCTACAACATGTCAGAAAATGATATGAAACATCCATGAAGATGTCCTAAAGTGTATTGTTTTGTCCACAACCCAAAGATATTGAGTTTACTGTCACAGGGCTGTAACGAAACCAGAAATTATTCACATTTAGGGGCGTCGGTGGCTTAGTGGTAGAGCAGGCTCCCCATGTACAAGGCTGTTGCCGCAGCGGCACGGGTTCGACTCCAGCCTGTGGCCCTTTGCTGCATGTCACTCCCTCTCTCTCTCCCCCTTTCACACTTGTCTGTCCTACCCATTAAAGGGTTAAAAATACCTAAAAAAAATCTTAAAAAAAAAAAAGAGAAATTATTCACATTTAAGAAGCTGGAATCTTTTTTTTTAAACTGATTAATTGATTATCAAATTAGTTTGTGTTTAATTTAATAGTTTACAGCTTATTGATTAATTAAATAGTCATAGCAGCTTCTCAGTGCTTTAGAAATACACTATTATTCAAATGTAGTTCTTGAGTTAGGAGAGAGAACTTGTAATGCAACAAATCCTCCTTTTCAAACAGGCAAGAAGTTATTGCACATTAGGGTTTTTGATTTAAAGGTTTGCTGATACCATGGCCACGCTACGATGACAGAACAACTGCCACTGCTGCTAGTTAGTCTATAGGCCAGAGGCACATTTAAAATGTAAAATGTGTACTGTAATGAGATGGCTTTTGCTACTGTTTCTGTCTGGAAAATCAAATCATGGCAAAATAATAATGGTTTGCCTGAAGGTTCTTTGAGTGTCTTTTTTTTATATATATATTTTTGCAATTTTTACAGAGGCATAGATGCAAATTAAAAAAAGAGAATATCTCCCCAGAGTACTACTCAAGCTTTGTGGTATGAAATACCCATGTTGAAGAATACGCTGGGTTTGAACAGTTTTTCATGAATGTATGATGTGTCAAACTGAGAATTAGCAAGTCTGGGCTATTAATGATCCAGTTTGATTTGTGCTTTACATTTCAGCTGATCCGTATAAGAGTGGATTTTAGAAATTGGACCTCTGAACACAGAATCCTGTTTCCTCAGGGGGTTTTTCCTGAGTAAGTGATCCACAAAATCCCAGTGCATGGAGAGATAAAGGATGGGAGAGAAAAAAAAGAAACAGGGAGTGTGGCATCGGGGGGGTGGAGGTGCGGGGGGTAAGGGGAGGAGGGCAGAGTGTGACATAGGAGTGCATTTCAGCTCCACTGCCTCCCATCGTGTGCGTGTGACCGGGGAGGATCTGAAAACCTCAGCTTCGCCCCACAGCAACGGCAAGGAGAGGAATGTTCTTGGAGAGACTAAATTTAGACCCAATGTGCTGTACCATCAATCCCGATTAAGCTAACTGAGGAGCCGCACTCGTCGTGGGAAGAATATGGCTGAATGTTGAATCCAGGTTACATAAGTGTTACTTTGTGTTTGGCTCATCGTGGATTGGAAATGAAGGAACTTAAATATTTCTGAGAGCCCTGTATTATGCCTCTTTAAGTACACTATAGGGCTTTATCAGCGTTTCATGCACTAACTTAATATCTGCACGGAGAATGTCTCTAAGCTTCTTCAATATTTTCATTGTACTGAAGTAAATGGTACAGATGCCTTAAGATTCTGTTTTCTAAAGGCCCAGACACACCAAACCGACATCAAAGAACTAGCGATAGCAAAGGCCGACTGTTGTGGTTGCCTTGTCTCGGCTTAAAAGTTGCACCTGAACACACCGCAAAGACGGCACCCAAGGCCAACTAGCATATATGGTATGTTCTGCGCCTGCGTGAGGATATAACTCTCCATACTAGCAGGCGGCGGTAGGCTAATAAGTCATGAAGAAAAGGAAACCCCAACACTAATAGGATGGAATCAAGGTGCTAGTTAGCTAGTTAGCACACAACCTGATGTTGGAAGAACAAAGGAAATTTATTGTGCGCTACCAAACAGTAACACAGACAATTACGAACCATTTCTACTGAAATGCTCAATGGCTAAAAGAAGTCTTACCTAATTGTTTGTTTCGATCTCATGCCCTCTTGACTTTAGTTTGCTTTTCTCACCTCCGTTTCTCTTCTCATTCACTGAGTTGCATGCAAGTCAGTGTGATTTCACTCACCGATGGGCTCCACCATCTCCAGCTGAATCGGTTGACTAAAACAGCCGACAATAGCCGATTAGGGGTAATGGTGTAGGACACACCGCAAAAACTAGTCTACTCACAGACAGCCCAATGTTGAGCGACCATCGGCTTGGCGAGTCATGTCATGTCATGATAAGAAAAATATCTTGTAATTGTGGTACGGATTCACATCAGCTTATGTTTATGGTGTTGATCAAAAGCTAATTTCACCTCTTCTAATGTGTCTTGATGGAAGTTCAGACTTTGAGGGTTTTAAAGCTTTACAGGGACATGTTCCAAGGTGTGTTTACTTTAATTGACAGGTCTCTCAGGTTTCAGCACTCAGCCATGATAGCTGCTCTTATACCCTGTCCACTTCAGCTCTACATAATTGCCCTAATTTAATTTTTTTTTTTCCAAAAACAGCTCAAAAATGCAGTGGGCAATAATCAAAACTCCAGACTTCAGAATGTCCAGACTGCATATCTATGTTGTTTAACACTCAGCATAACAATATTTCTTATCTGTTGTTTAAGACTGTGTGCAAACCCCAGATATGTACGTGTAGTAGAGTGACATTCAACCTCTGCACTACAATGTGCTTTGAAATTTCATTATCACATCATGGCTACACACAATTAAGGCTTTGACTTGTGTATTTACTCACGTTTTACACGAGAGGAGTTGTATCTTACAACCGTTCCGTTTTGTCCCAGATAAAGATGTGTATCAGTGTGGTCACATGCGCACGTACACACTCATATTCATACAAATGACTACATGTTTCACTAAGAGCTGTATTACCTTTTTACAGAGGCTTGTGTCTCAGTCTGACATTTTCATTTTCATCACCTCATACATTATGAATGAATCATAACATAAATAACAAATGTCTGACAGGCATTTAAACATGACTTGTTTCATTTGATCATGAATTAAACTGACTCAGAGCCCCTGTGAAAACTATGATAGGATTTTATACTGTATCTCCATACAAGATCCCCTCATTTTAGCTCTTCTTTACACGGTTTTGTCCTTTGGGGGTTATTTACGAACTTCAACAGATGGTAATGTGTGCCATGCAATCTGTGTTACAGTTTGTACAGTTCAAAGCGTCTCCACTATTAAACTGACTATTTGCATGGACTTAAAGCTGCAGTTGGTAACTTTTATTTAAATATCTTTTGTCATATTTGCTGAAACTGTCACTGTATTCTGAAAGAAGTACATGAGACAGATAATCTGTGGGGAAAAAAAGCAAACAAACAAACAAACAAAAAGTCTCTTCCTACTGTGTCCAATTACATTTGCTAGAATCTACCGCACTGCACCAGAATCAACCAGTCAGAGCTGACGAGTCTCCAACAAAACGGCCAATCATGTCAATCTTGGCTCATGAACTGCGGTCGAACTGTTAACCTAGGTAGCGCTGATCAAATATGAATCAGGATTCTGTTACTGCATTGCCTATTTCTCACCTCATATGTTTTCAAAAAACACATTTAAGTGTACTGTTTAGCTGTGTTAGAGCCATTTCTAGCAAGTCCTAATTTCCTATTATTTTTTGTGTCACTTGAATGCACCACCTGATTTGGCATCTCAGGAACCTTTAATTAAAGGCAGGTCTGCTGAAGAAAGTGTGGAGTGTGGAAGACGCCATGAAGTTACAGTCTTAAACCGCTGCATATTTGGGTAATCTTAGTTTTATTGTTTGATGAAGTAGTTTAACAGCCCATTGATTTGAACTTTGTTTTTGTAAAGGCCTATTTATTTGGGCAATGTTTGGGGATTTTTGTTTTCCTTTTTTCTTTTTTTTTTCGTAATGTGACAGTCAGGTCAGTTTATAGCATCATACTAGATCTGTCCATACATCCTGTAAATCACTCAACTCTTAAACCAATTGAAGCACCCTGGGTCATCAAATGGTAAAATTAAACTACGGACAGAGATTTTATTATATCTCCTGTGATGGTATCTGTGGGCGGCTATTTTTGAACTTATTTGGAAGCCACAATAAGTTGTAAAATGAGAAATTTTGTGACCCAGCTGCCATTTTGGATACAAACGACCAAAGTACCAAGTGCCAGACCAGTCTTCTTATTTTACAGCTAAACAGTACTCTAAAATATGTTTCTGAAAATAATTGAGGTGAGAAATACACAATGCAGTGACAGAATCTTGATTCGTATTTCAACATTTTGTCAAAACAAACGTCAGAATAGGTTGATTTGCACTGATTTAGGACCCCAAAAAGGACATACATTATCATTCTAACGATCACTGTTTTAAACATGTCCTTAACGTCTTGAAAAATTTGCAGTTTGGTCAGATTTAGGAAAAATTGTATGATTTGGCAAATTGGCCAAATAAATGCTTTTGTCATTAATGTAACGTTATGTATGTCACGTGACATATGTCACATTATTACTGCCGTAATAAGCTTCTTGCACAGTCGACTTATGTGGTCATTTTTTCATTATGGTAAGAGTGGGCTGCCTAGTTTGACAGTTTGACCACAATTCACGAGCAGTGATTGACATGATTGACAGCTGCGTTCAAGACTCCTCAGCTCTGATTGGTTGATTTTGTTCACCTGCAGTAAGGGCCGTTAGAAATAAATTAGGCAGAGGAATGTGATTTTGTCTGTCTCATTCAGGACTGTGTGAATATAGTGACAATTTCAGCAAATATGACAAAAGGCGGCCATTGAGAGCTGGATGGCCAACAACCTCCTGCAATTAAACGCTGCGAAGACCGAGGTCCTAGTCATTGCCTCTGACAGTGTCACTGCCAGGGTACAAGAACATCTGGGGCCCCTCAAGAACAACGTCCACGCAAATATAAAGAATCTTGGTGTTCAATTCGACCAGTCAATGCACCTAGAGAAACATGTGAAGTCTCTGTGTCGCAATTGTTTTTACCATCTGAGAAACATTGCTAAACTCCGCTCCATTGTGTCTCACTCAGAACTAGAAATGTCAATCCATGCCTTTATATCATCCAGGCTCGACTACTGCAATTCACTGTTCACATGTCTCAATCAGTCATCCATCGACCGCCTTCAACTTGTACAGAATGCAGCTGCCAGATTACTTACTAGGTCAAAAAAGTCTTGCCATATTACACCCATACTCGCCTCCTTGCACTGGCTACCCATCCCGTTCAGAATCCAGTACAAGGTGCTGCTGCTCACTTTCAAAGCCATTCACGGCCAAGCCCCCAGTTACATCTGCGACCTCATTCACCACCACACCCCCAGCCGGTCCTTGAGATCATCTGACCTAGGCCTCCTGTCAGTGCCTCGGACCCGGCTAAAGACAAAGGGGGACCGGTCCTTTGGGGCAGTGGCCCCTAGGCTTTGGAATGCACTCCCCCTGGGTCTGAGATCTGCCCTGTCAGTAAATAGTTTCAAGGGTCAGTTAAAGACTCACCTGTACAGACTAGCTTTTGAGTGTTAGGCCGTATCCATTGTTTTATTTGCCGCTTTCTGTTGTCTCTCAGCTTGTCTACCTCATTTCCTCTGGCTTTGCAGTGCCATGTGATCATGTTCTATTGTTATTTTTATCTATTTATGTATTTTATGCTTCTACATGCACTGACCTTGCATTGCCATATGCCTGTGTGTATGTTTTTTCTAGAATTTTCAGTTGCACGTTTATTGTGACCTATTGAACTGTGGTCTTATTGTTTGCATTGTTAAGCACTCTGTGTACGTGTACTATGAAGGGTGCTATATAAATAAAAGTTTACTTACTTACTTACTAAGTTGTTTTCATAAAAATCACCAACTACAGCTTTTACATATCAAATATTGTATGAAAATTTGAACAGTATAGGGAAACTTTGAGGATAGGTGGATAGATGTTTTGCCACAGTAAAATTCACAGTGACTATCTGAAAGATAATGAAAAAAATTATGTGACAAATTAAAACATGTCTTTATCTGCTTTAAACTTGATTTATTATTTCAAAAATAGGGCCCTCAATGTGCTTTGTCAGTTGATCCGCTATTAATACACACGAGCCATCTGGGTATTTAGAGACCGCAGCCAACTCATTTAAGATTCAACCATTCTCCTTCAATCACTCTTTACAAACAATTACCAAGTTATTAATTCACAGCGTATTGACGGCAAGTCTGCTCAACATGTAAGGGTCACCATGGCAACATGGCAGGCCAACAAAAATGGGGCTTGGAGTTCATCCACAGTCTGAAGTATTTCTTAGTTTTCATTGTAGTGCTCCTTTTCTGTCCTCTCTTTAATCCCACACTCTTTACTAAACACTGTTGAGTTGCCTGTTGTTCCACTAATCACATTTTCATGTCAACAGGCGTGTCACACAGACATATCAAAAACAACGTGTTAATGTGATTCTCGGTTGAGAGTGGCTCTGCTGGCGTACGTAGAAAAGCCTCCCTCATTAATAGCAGAGTAAATGCCATTTGCATTAACCAAAAATTGTGATGGATTTTTCTTGTCAAACATGCATGTATTCTGTTCCAGCTTAATCAAATATTCATTCAAATGCCTTGTTCCTGAAATAGTGCAATAGTTAACGCTTCACTTAGTGGGGGGAAATACAGTATTGATTAATACCCCTTGTTTCATTTGCATGCAGCCTACTGCGTCTTGACTTGTGCAGATGTAATTTTCCTGAACTCTCTGAGCTGATGGTGGCATGATTCATCATATAAATAAATGCATCAACATTACAAAGCTGTTTTCATAGAAGACATTTATAACATGAATATATTAACTGAACTTACAGTGTCACTTTTGTTTGCACTGGGCTTGTCAAATTACCTGTCTGCGTCATTCTTTATACAAGATGTGCTCTCGGTTGCGAGGGCATCCTTCATCCACAGCCACTCGAAAAATCTGAAATTAGAATCCAGCAGGGACACCTATTCTCCCAGCTCGGCAGGACCTTCTCCTCTCCCCAGTGGTATGGAGATGTGACTGTCTTATGAGGCAGATGGAAGAAGGGATACAGTAACTCCCTCCTTCCAGGTCAGGGCTGTCCCTCTGTGGAAAGAGCTCCTGCACTGTCACATTCTGACTGATGGATGTGCAGGTCAGAACAATCAGTCAAACTGAGTCCTCTGCTTGTCAAAGGCCTGAGACCTATCAGATCACTATCCATTAGTCACATCATCCTCTTGGTCTTAGCCTGTTTGGGTCAGCAATTTAGCCCACACAAGGCTTCTGGAGTCAAATAAAAGCCAAATGAATGCTGTCTGTTGTAAGAAAATCCGCAAATTTGTGGGAATAGTAAAATACAGCTTCTACATTTCATAAGACTGGAAGTATTATGCAGTGACCATGCAGTGTCTGGTACAGTTCCAACTGTATCATACTTCATTTGATATGGATATTACAGTAGCTTTAGAGTTGTACATTTATGCACAAGAACCAGATGCCCTGTGTGTAGTGTACATAAACATTAACATGCAACACCTGTCCACAGAAGGCCTTTTTGAAAATTTAGAATAGAAAAAAGTAAAGAAAATACATCTACAAGTACACACATACACACACACAAAATACATTCACAAATCCATACACTGAAAAACATCCACAGAAAATATAAAACACAGGTGTGTCTATACTTGTATCAATGCTTTGTTTTTAGAGTTTTGTTCTGTGTCTGTATTTTCGTATAGTATACAGAGTATTCTCCTGGTGTTCAATGCAAGGAAATACATTTCTTTATGGATGGATAAACACTACTGCAGAAATGGCAGGAAAGTTAAAAGTGTTTCTGAGTGCTGCCCAGTCTTGTGGAATATGTGTGTGGAGCAGCACAGAGACAAAAACAGGACTAATAATCCATGGTGACAAACAGTGTTGGGCAGTCACACATCACTAGTAATGTCTTACAGTAATAATACTACTTTTTCTTGTAATGAGTAGTGCCACTAATTACTAATAACATTTCAGTTAAAATATTACGGTTATCCCAAAAGCTGATAACTTGTTAAGGTTGAGTTATTACTCCACTACTGACTTTAACAATCACATCAGTGGATTTATTTTCATAATTGTTGCTCGCACCTCACAAAGCAGCAAGCTAGCTTGTAGGATGGAAACACTCACCTTAAGTGGCAGGAACTATTCCCATTACTTCGACTTTCTCATCAGGAAAGATGACAAGAAGACTACTGCTGCAGGTGGTGATACTAAAACTCTTTCAACTGCAAAAACACGTCTTCAAACCTCCGGTCTGAAACACCTACTATGGCAGCACAAGAAAATGAAGCTCCAGGAAATACAAAGGTGAGCCCTCCTTGGCCATGGAGGTTGGATGCAGCCCAACAACCAAAACTGGATTTTAATTGTGGACAGCTGCAGGCCACAAAGAACTAATGAAGCTTGTGGCTGGATATGTGGTGGATAAAATGTTGCGTCATGTTTTACTCACCGTCTTTCAGACAGAGCCTTGGGAACATACCTGTCACAGGCAACGGAAAACATTTGCAAGCTGTCTAGCCTTAGCCACGCTCACTGGCGATTACCCTGACATCCACACAGAGGTGTACATGAGAAGAAATAAGTAATGATATTACTTTTGAAAAGAGTAACGAGTCAATGGAACAGTGCATACGGTCTTTCAGAAACATCCTGCAAAAGTTCAACTTTATCATGTAAACAAGGAGGAAAATTCCGGACTGAAAAAATGGAAGGAGGAGTTCTGTAAACACGTTGCGGATCACGAAGGTTCTCAAAGGAATTAATGGACTTGTGGTTGACTGGCAAACACACACAGAGCTACAGTATGTTGAAATCAGGCATTAGGTGTAAGAACAGCTCTTTTAGCCATGTTTTAATACCTCTATCAAAACATTGAAATTGTGTTGCATTTTCAATTCAGTCAGTAGACACAGTTTGGTAGGTCTGCTCCTTTAACAGGGAAGCCTGATTGTCCAAATGAGGTTTTGTGTAATGCACTTTGACAGTTACCATTTGTTGAGGCCTGTGTGTTGACTCTACTGGTGTGCTGGTGTCATCACTTGGGTCTCTCCAGTCCTCACGTCAAATCAAAGTGAGCCGACCCTGTGTTTTTCTGTCAACAACTGTTGTTATCTTTTGCTGCACATTCTACTGACATTCAGCGTAGCAGGCTGAGTAGCACAGGTGGAGGAAGCTGACAGACTGACAGAGTCATAAGTAATGGAACCAAGCAGGGACCTGCACCGCTCACAACGCCCAGGGACAGCCAGCTACCCAAGAGTGATGAGAAGAGCCCAGAAGCCCAAGGACACTCATCTAATGGTCCACCATAACCAGCAGTACTGTCGCATATCTCAATCAAAACCGCACAGCCACCGCCCACACTCACAGACAGACAGACTGGGGAAAAAATATCCTGTCGTGTACATTTCACAGAGATTAAGATGAAACGCCTAAACTCCCCAGATATATTGGTCCTAACATCCCTCACCCTCACGGCTGAAAATGATAAAGTTACATATCAAAAAAAGAAAAAAAAAATGATTAAAGGCATAGCAAAGTAGACACTGGTCAGTCTTCAATAAAGGAGTGGTCCTGGAGAGGGAATCCTGCTCTGTGATCATTAGAAAGTTCGTGTGGTGAGTCCAGATGGAGCTGTCACAGTGAGGCATGCCTACACATATCCACGGTGTCTGTGGGATCCACTGCTATGGGCTAAATAGGGGGAAGGAAAACCAACATAACCTTGTGTCAAAGGATGTGCTCATATCGAAAGAATGATGACTTATTGCAAGGACCCTTAGACAAATGTAGACGTGCTGATGCCCTAGTCAAATGCCTGTCTTTACAAATGTGCTTATGGAACATAGGTGGAGCTGTTCGTTAAAAATGGAGGCATCAGTAATAGCCTCCCAAGCCAGACAAGTCGAGACAGTGTCTCACAGTGCGAGTCTTGTCTGGCACGTAGGCTGCGGTCAGACAAGTAACTGCAGTATCACATTGTTTGAAGCTCGTATCTGTAATCTAATACCTCTATAACACATGAGACATGCATTATGCATTGTAGAAGTCTGTGTGTAACTTCATAATGCATTGTATTGTTCTTACACATGATTTTATCACAATAAAGTCAGGTTACAATTGCTTATACTCTAGGTCTATCAGCTTTGTATGGACGGCTTTACAGTGTTATGAACTAGTGCTGTGGGCCAAACTGATGTTCAAGGCAATAATTTTGAAATGATAGCACAATGTTATCATATTCCCACAACACAACTCCACTGAGAATCGGCAAATGATAATATTGAATTAATGGCCAGCCCTATTATGAACATTATAATTCTTTTCTCCACATGAAGAGTGTGGACACAGCCTGCAATAATACTTGTATGACAGCTCCTTGTCTGCTGAAATTCAAGTAAAAGTATAGTTATACAGTATTAATAATACCATAGTCAAGGGTAAACCCAAAGATATCCTAATGTATGCATAAAGAAAAGCAGCAAAGTCACTGTTGAGAAGCTGGAACAAAAGTTTAGCATTTTAGCTTGGTAAAGGACTTGAATGATCAACTTTTTTGTCAAGTATTAATCTTTTTTCTTCTTCTCCTGATTAATTGATTGTGGTGCAGGGGGCGCCCCGGAGGCCTAATGGTTAAAGACTTGACTACACAGGAGGCGTTTCAGCTGCCTTTTTCAGTTGTCTGTCTCACGCACATCTGACAGAACAGATACACTTCATTTGACACTTTAATTAATACAGCTGTCTACACAAGCTGCATAACAGGTCACGAGTCACTGCCGCTATACGCGTGCATCCACAACCCAGAGAAGATTTTTACGTTTCAAGTCAGTTTTCTTCCGTTTTAACACCCCCAACTGCAGTGACTGCGTGTCGAGCTCTGAGCACTGTAAAACGTGGGTGACCTACACTCAATAACACAGTGACAGTAACACTGTAACTCATTAACATACAGTGTCATCATGAATATGCACTGTGTTGTCAGTGAAGGAGACAGCTAGACACAAAGCCAGGTATAAAGAGGTATGCAGTTCACTGATAACTGATGCTTGCTGTAAGGATGTGGTGTCTGTTGGTCCTGCAGAGCCACTGCTGTATTTTCTACTCAGTTTAATTGAGAGACATTCTTCAAACAGGGCTGTGGTTCTGTTTCCTCTGCACAGCTACATTTCCACTTTGAATGTCTGTCATGATCTCTCAGGGTTTTGAACCTGGACTCCTTTGTCAGGATCAACAAAGTGCCTGCGGTGACAAATAGTGTGATGTTCATATCCTGCCTCTGTCAGAGCTTCACAGAATATCCGCTGGGTATCACTACACCCTTAGTTTACCCGAAGCTGACAGTGAGCAAACTGTAACACTCTGTCCATTGTTGTTACAGAAAGCATTGTTATGGTCATAATAACTTCTAACTCTAGTATAGGATTGTTAAATCAGACCTTTAAACGCATTTAATTATACAGTATGTGTCATGCCATATTACTGTCATAAGACATAATGCATGTAGTAATCATACACATCGATGTTTTCTTAGACTGCACAAAGGAATGACTAAATGTGATTTCAGCTGGACTTTTACCGAGGACACATATTTATTGTTCCTCCTGCTGTGTAAACCTAAAAGTAGAGATTTAATTTTTTTTTAACCTTAGGCGAGATTTGACTCTGCAATCAAACTTGATATTCACCTAGATTTGCTAGGAAACTAAATAGTATCTAATTTTTTCACCAGTAGGGCACAGCCATCTCTCAGCAAGATAGTTAGTGACGTCATGGCACTAGTTGTTTCCTGGGAACACTGAGTATGATGCTGTACTACAAGCTCATTATGTGTTGATTCAATGGACCATGGACAAAGTAAAATACCCCATTTTTTGAGCCAATAAGACCAAATATAGTGTTAAGACCTATTCTTAGTTAAACATGCGCAAAATGCCCCAGCTGCCCCAACATTACGTATTCTCACCTCATTTTGTTTATCCTTTATTTAGCCAGGAAGGCCCCACGGAGATGCAAGATCTCTTCTTCCAGGGAGTCATGGTCAAGGCGGTAGCACAATCAGCATAATCAGTTTCACTTTGAAAAAGGAATTTAGTAAAAGAGGAGGGACATACAAGCCATAGTAACATCCATACATATTCTACATACATCAAGGACTATCCTAGTTGCTGTAAATTTGTTAGCAAACATTTGCGTATTTAGCTATCCAAAAGGCACAAAGCTACACTTGCATTAATTGGAGTCATGTTTCTGGCCACCTGACACATAGGTAGCAGAAAGTAGGGGTGTAAATCACCAGTTTTCATCACGATATGATATCATATTAATTCTTTAGAAAACTATACGATATTTGTCGATATTACAAAGTCTGCCACGGTACAATTTTGATTCAGTGCAGTTTAGAGGCCCATTTGAATGCCCATATAACACAATCAGTTACAAAAGAACCTGTCACCCCTTTCTTTTTTGATTTTGGCCATAAAAGATAAAGACACCACATAAATGACGTAAATAACTGTAAGTTTACTTTAACTTGACTCCACTAACACATAAAACAGCACATGGGATAAGGTAACCTTCAGGACTTTATGCCAGAAAGACCTTTCTAAAAGAAATCTTTTCATTTTAACCCAAACTATGATCTTTTTCATAAAACTTCAGGTCTATCTGGCTTAAAGCCCTGCAGGCAAACTTCTCCCAACAGCCATAAATACATGGACTGACAAAAACATTGTTTAACAAAAGCATCAAATTCAGCTCAATCATAACTGTCATGTCAACTGTTTCATAGATAAAACAGCTGTTTTTTGATAGTCACTCATTATTAGCTTAAGCATGTTTACATTGCATTAATTAGCCTAGCTGCTAGCTGACTTTTTTCCTCTACTCATAGCTTAACAGATTACATCTAATGTTTTTACTTTACTTACTTACTGTTGGTTTAAGTCTCTGTATCTACTGACCAAACAGCTCGGTTGAATATTAGTCTGCATGCATGTTTTTTCAGCCGAACATTGTTAAAATAGAGCAGCTAAAGTCACTGTTGTAAGAAGTTAACAGAGTGAGATCGCCGTCCAGGCAGGTAACATTACGTTGTGTTTTATCTCGTAAAGGCGTTGTTTACATACACCGTATGTTCTGTCTGTTGACCCCTTTTTTCTCCAAAATCTAAATTATTTCATCACTGCAAATTTATTCCCAAGTAAATAACGTTATCCTCATTGTCTTTCTCCTGGCTGTTTGCCATCTACCTGCTGCTGTTTGCCGTTGACACAGACTTTCAAAATAAAAGCGTATCCTAAAGATGACGATATGGATTGATGTTTTCACTTTGCATCAATGATATTGGATTGTTGATCACTGAGTTTATATGTTAGTCCAAATCAATGGCTCATTACACCCCTAGCAGAAAGTCTAATATTCTCCTTTGAGTTCTGTTTTGGTCTCTACTAACCAGGAATGTCTTTCCTGTTTAGCTGCTTTCCTTTTAGCTGCTAAATGCTCCACTCTGTTCCCCAGTAATATCTGTCTGCTGTTTTAGATTGTGCCCTGTGTGGGTTTATCAGTTGATGAGAATGGTTAAACTGAGTCAAAACATTAAAACTGTGGGATGTAAAACCAAAACATTGAGCTGAAAGGTGCTTAAACGCTCCACAGAGGTGAGGTAAACTGCGAAGTTGCATTCTAAATCTACATGTGTTCATCTCCTGAAACACAGTAAACAAAGAATCAGAGATGAAAATGAAATTCCTAAGTGAAATATTTTCTCCAGCATTTGGAAACTTTCAGCTATTTCATCACATGGTCTAGACAAGATGTCCAAATTATAGGTCAGTATATCAGCGTGACAGCACTATCTATTGGCCTTTTGAAGGAAGCATGATGATACATACTGTACTTCAATAAGAAACTAATAGCTCTGCATGAGTACCTGTGATATGTATCCCCCTTTGTTCAGCCCATTTCAGATGCATTATGCATTCCTCTTCACTCCTTTCATTTCCAGAAGTAAGTTATATGACAGTGTGTTTTCATAGGAATGCAATGAAGTCTTTTCTCTGCACCCAGCCCTCCTGTATTTCGATATCTTAAGTGATTCATTGCATGAATGTTTTATGGGTAGAAAAATGCAATCTGTCAGAAATGGCTTTCCACCGTGGAGTTAGCATATTCTTCTTACTCTCCTCTGACTTTGAACTACTGTATCATAAAGTAGAATCTTGACAAGCTAACTGGGATCACAAGGCATTGTTTGCTATTTTAATACCATCTCAACATTACCATTTGTGTGCATGATGTAATATTACTGTAATTAGTTCAGCAGGCCTACCAAGTTCTGTAAATAAGCAAGATTAAGTAACCCAAGAGTATGGGTGGCATATATTCCTCTCCGGCCTACACGTGTTTTCTTGTGTGAGTGATCTTAATCAGCAGTATGACGCACAGAGATGTTCAGAGCAGAGATTCACACAGGGATCTTTCCTAGTAGATGCAGTAATGAAACCATAAATCACAGCATCATTGGACGTCTTCCCAGCCCCTGATATTTCCCCAGACACTTTCACTCCAACCATTTCAGTCTGCTTACAGTGTTAAATAGATTGACCATGGAAGATAAAGTTAAATGTGACTTTCTTCCGGTGCCTCTGACTCGACAAGAAATGAGGAGGAAAAAGAGCAGTTATATACTCCATGAGTATGGGCTTTAATACTAATATTTTGGTACGGCTGAAAACTCCAAGCAACAGAAGAGGTGGTATTAGAGAAACGCATTTTCTCGGCATTGTGCAGAATGATGGGGATGGAATGGTATTTAAATGTCAATGAAAGACCCTTTTATAGTGGAACATATTATCTGTCTAAGTGGCGGCACAGTGAGTCCCTTTGAAGATTTTCACCTAACGTCGGTTCTGTGAGGCGTAAATAGGCACTGATGGCTTGCAGGTCAGACCCGTGTGATATCTAGCTCTCTCTCAGGTGCTAACAAGATTGAAAAAAGAGAAATAGACTGCATTTAACATGGCAGGAATTTGTGGCATGTTTCCATTGTTACAAAGAAAACATCATACTACATCATTCCTCTTTCACCTAACTCTAAGGGCTTTGTCGTAATGGCCTTTTCATGAATGAGGAGCAGATAGAAAACTGGGCATGTGCGGTTGGTTGCAAGGCCCACAATGAATACAGGACCTGCCATTCCGGTAATTAGTTTGGGCTGTGGTTGACTGTGGCTGTGATGGAGGCCGTTTATCACCCCTGAGACAATGACTGCATAAGAACTGCCAAAACAAGGCCGTGTGATCGCTTCCTCTCGCTGTAGCTTTGGATGTTAAAATGGCTCTCAGAGGCGTCGTGGGAGTTTACTGTCAGGTTTTCACTGGCATTTTCACTACTGTGTGTCTCCTTAACTCATGACAGATGAACAATATTATAGCAAAGACAGAGGGTCAATAGCGGTGGTGGCAATTGCTTCATTTTCTGCAGAAAAGGGTAATTGTTCATGTACGCTGGGGTGTGAATGGGGCAGACAGCTGCTTGATTCTCAAATTCTTTGACAGAAAAACTTGATGGTTTAATAACACAAAAACCCTTGTGATAAATTCAAACAATTCACCTTGACATAAAACCCAAAACACTCAGCTTACACCTCTGCCAAAGCTGAAACATCTGCTATATATATGTTTTTTTATTCATAGAAAATCTGTACCTTGAAGATCTGGATCCAAATACACATTATAGTTGATTATGTGATACAAGTCAAATGATTTATCTTTGATCGTTTAAGCCTGCAACAACTGCTTGTTGACTACTGGGGGGCAGCAGAAACTAGCTGTAAAAACAAGACAGACTTATTGTCTCAATAAAGTTGATATGACAAACCTGTAAGCAAACAGCTGCCTATTTAAAAACCCAGCAGATACAGAGCAGCATTAGCATTCATTTGGAGTCGTATTTGTTTTCACCCGTTGAATATAAATCCAGTACTGGCTCTTCTTTTGGCTTTGTTTTGTTCTCCACCAATTCCTGAGAGAAATATATCTGCTCTCTGGCTGCTAAGTGCTCCACTGTGTTTACAAGCCAGTAGCTAAATTTTTCTGTCTGCTGTTAGGTTCTTGGCAGGTAGTGTAAAGTGGGTTTTTGGAGGGTTTTATTTGCTGAAAACATGAAATGATTCCAGTGAGAAAACTTCACTCTTCTTCCCAGACCTGTATCCCAAACTGTGATGACTTGTAGGTTGACTCTTGGCCTAACATTTCACCTATCAAGCAATTAAAAATATTGATCTTATTATTTACATGCTCTGTGATTAATGATCTAAATTAATCACATATATCAATTTTTGCTGTGAAACTATTTAAAAAAAAATTCAAGTCAATTGGATTTTGGCAGATGTGTTGAAATAAAGCTGCTGGATTTTGGACACAAATGTCCCCCTGTCCTCTCCTACTGAAACTGGTCTGCAGACTATTGCAATCCATTTTGCAAGGGAGTCAGTTAGTCGGTCACAGGTAGACTTACTCAGGTTGCGTCTGAACACCTGGTTGAGTGTGACTTGATGAGGCTGGCTGCTAGTGCTAGCATCAGAGGCTGTGCTAGCATGAATGTCCGGGTTTGCTGCCCAATTTTTTTTCTTTGAGGTGATGTTTCAGGCTTGAAGTACCCATGGGGCAAAAATTCCTTACTGCAGAATTAAAGAGAACGGTGCTCCCATCAACAGTTCCATCTGGGTGTTTTTTAAAATTTAAATGTTCCATTCATGGGGCCAAGCAGCGTCATCTCATCTGCTCCCATCATGTGATAAAGCCTTCAAAGACGCACCGAGTCAAAGGGCACGACGGAACATGATTAATAGGTGTTAAATTTTTTTTTAATGCGATTAATTAACTAATTAATTATATTTTTGACAGTCCTAATTAATACTAAATGCTGATGGTTTTTCAGATATTCTGCTAACTAACACTCGATGGTGTTGTGCCAGCCAAAGTTTATAAATGTCGTGCCTACCTGCTTGGCCATTATACAAAATCTTATGAATACATGCGGACTGTCTCTTTTAGAAAGAGTTAGTTAGTTATTCAAGCCTTGGCCAACCCTAAGCTGAGCTCAGTCTAATAGGTTTTCATCAAGACTGTGGAGCCCCTGGCGCTCTAGTTTGTGGGTGCAGTTTCCTGATTTCTGTCTTTTTAAATGAGCTTGCATAATGTATTGTGTATTTCCTGTTACATATTGTATTTCATGTATCTATTGTATTGTGTCTGTTTTTATTTAGTACACTATGGACATTTCTATGTGTCCTTAATAGTCAATATTATTATTAAACAGATAAACTGACATCACCGTCATGACTGATAAGGTTCTTTAAAGCCCCAAGTGTCCAGTACTGACTCCACATGGTCAACATTTTAATAACAGACCATGTATTGTAGTGGAGATTGTACACTGTGCATGATCCAGAAATTGTATATTGGACTACTGGTGGAAATGCTGCTGTAAACCAATCATGGATTAGAACTTTAAAGGACCCACTGCATTATAAATCATGAAATGAGATTTGAAGCAGACTCCACTTTTGCACCCAAGCTATTCAAAGCCTCAAGCCTTAGGGAGGCGGTGGTGCAGAGGAAGATACAGAGGGAGAGAGAGGGGGGGCATATGACACCGTGAACTCAAGTGGAAGAAACAAGTCAGGGTTGTGTGACTGCTGAGTGAGAACAGTTAAGAAATGAGAGGCTTGGGTGTATTTGAGCATATCTTGTGTGCTTGTGTGTGTGCTGTATATACTGCATATTTGTGTGAGAAGACCTGCCTGTGTGCCCATTTTTTTTCTGTGTTAGAAATATTACCTTTTGGAAAATAGGGACGGAAGAAGCTTTTTCACCTGTCAGTGAAAATGGGATGTGAAGTGGCCTGATGCTGCACTTTGATTGTAGTTCATTGGCGTGTGATTTATGACTGCCATCCTCTGACCCGCACGGTCAAGGCCAAACGGTTTGAAGCCCTTCTGGACAGGACGGTTAACCTTTCACCTTGGATGCAGAGCGAGCACGTTATATCTTGGCAATCCGCCACAGCCGTCTTCTTAGCTTCCTTACCAATCAAGTGATTTAATCCAGTTGCAGAGGATGGAATAGCCTTGGCCCCTCACACTCTAATCCAGGGAAATCCATGGTCTTTTCCAAAGCCTGAGCATCAAGTGTTGTCAATTACAGCCTGAAAAAGCTTAAAGTAAGGGGGAGCTTTCCGTCAGCCTGAGCCCACGCCCAAAGGAGCGAAAATAGGCTCTTGTTTACCCATGACTGAGAATGGAAAAAGAACATCTACTGTCATTGTGCTACGACAACAATTTAATTATGTGAGTTGGCCAGCTGCTACTAATCTCACAGTGTTTACCTATGTAGAAGACCTCTTTTAATAGACTCTCACTGCACATTCCAACTAGCATGAAGTTAGCTATGTAAAAATCTTTGTGCAGCCCCTCCAGCTGTGTCCATGCAAGAAGAATTGCAGCTCATCAGAGGATGGCATGTAATGTAGTTAATAATGAATGTGGAGTGGCTTATTTGGTCCAGTCACTGTGCTGTGGCTGTCTTCAGTTTAATGAAAGTTAAAAGAGCTCTGCACAGTGCAAACACGTAATCATGCTTAAAAAATCAGCAGCTATAAAATGCTACAGATTACCGTCCACGTCATGATTGTATTTTTGGAAGTGGGTTAATTCTCAAATCACACATATTCCGCACGGTTTAAATTATGTATGTCGAGCTTGATCTTGATCTGGGTCACTGAGGTCTTTTGGGTGTATGACTCAACATTTAAATAACAAACGGCTTATTTCTGATATGTCTGCTGCGCGTTTTCAAAAGTGACTGGAAAACAGCAAAAGTGTCAAATTTTAAGATGGCATAATGGAAGCAGTGAGATTGCTGAAGTGATTACACTTTTGTATATTGGTCCTTCTATGTTCAGTCTTGACAGCATCCTCGCCTCAATTTAGATGACTGCAGCTGAAAGCCACTTTTTTTTCCGTCACAAAGACCAAATCATTTCTAGTGCTGTGGATTTTACAGAAGTGTAGTCAGCAGTGAGCATTCCAGTATGTAATGGTAAATCTAATTATTGAAAACCTCTGCCCCGTATTTCATATTTATTGACACAATGACAGTCTATTCATCCTGACAGCAGGTAGTGAGTTTGTGCCACACAGCAACAGAGTGCTGATTATCTATAGGCAACAGCATATTTGTTTGAAGCCAAACCACTGCCTCTCTCTCAACCTGTCAGAACTGGATGCAAATGAACCCAGTTTCTGGCTCACTGCACCTCACAAATTAATAACTGCACACACCCTGCATTACAGTACAATTAGATTGTCCATTATTTTGTAAACGCCAGCAGAATCATTCCATCCTCTCTAGCATATTGTCATGTGGCTGCATTTGCCTAACAAACGTGAGATCAAAGGCGTATTTTTGAATCCTAATCAAATCTATTTCAAGTCCCATGCTGGCGCCGGATGGCAGGCTGCGGTCTGTGGCTGGCACGTTTTGAGGCCCTGTCTGAATACCTGCAACAGTAAATAGATGGGCGGGCAGGATGATTTGCATATAAAAAGGAGCAGTGATAAAAAGAAAGTACTTAACCTGGAGTTTCTCACCATCCAACACTCTGGCACCTCCAACAGAATGACAGAAGACTGCTTTTTATCAAAGGGGATCCCATTATAAGATAATTGTATTTATTCTTGATGGGGAATGAAAGGGAAAAGAGAAACAAAGAAACATGGTCCGCAGCACTGGCAACCAGGACACGCACCTGTAAGGGTGTGAAGATCCACTCATATTAAAAGCTGAGGAGAAGGAGAGCAGAGATGTTTGTAGTGTCAGCGTGCATTTGTAACGGGGCCTGTTTTTGTACCAAGATGGCTGCTTTGAACTTGTTGGAATCCTATAAGGTATAATTCATGTTGTGTCAATTACTAAGCAGCAGATGTACCGAGCTGAACGGAGGGAGTCCCAAACCATAACTCTTCAAACAGTGTGCACTCACTTCTCCACCCTGTTAACACTCCTTGTGTCAGTCATGCAGTTAGATCAAGGCAACGGCACTCAGCATTTTTGAAGGTTTCTGTCCAGGCTTGGAAGATTTGTTTGTTGATTTCTGAGAGGGGTTGGCTACAAACCTCACATTAGACATACATTTTTTTTCTTATTCACTGCTTTTTATAACAAGACGAATACCTTACTCACACAGAACTAGTATTACCAGGCAACCTCATGTGATACAGAAATTACTCCTTCACGTCTGTGATTTGTGCTGCACCTTTGCACCTGATCAGTCTGTATTATACTCAAATTTACCGACATTATTCTGGGGATATGATGCCAAGGCTCTGCGTAACATCCACTTCCATGCTGTGTAGTGAGATGAGACATCTAAAATTACTCCCAAAGTGGTTCCAAGTAAGGTAACAGAGGGGGAAAAAAACCTACAAAAAAAAAAAAAGATCTGTATGTTTGGCAAAATGTGTTAGGCAATTTGCTATAGAATTTTTATTCAACCAGTTAAAGACATGGTGGATTTGCAAGGCATTAAGATCACAGACAACCTCCACAGTTATTACAAATTAATAGAGTTCCCAAGGTAATACTAGCCCTGTGTGAACAGGGGTTAAAAATCTGCAGCCATACAAGTGACTCAATGAGGTTGTGCACACACACAGCGGTGCTTTGAGCTATAAGCTAATGTCACGCTCACAATGACAGTGCTAACATGCTGATAATAAGCTTGTATAATATTTACCATATTTATCATCTTAGTTTAGTAGGTTGGCATGATAACATTTGCTAATTGACCTTTCGCTAAGGCCTGCCCCTTTGTGATGGTCCGACAAGCAGTCAGAGTAAGCATGGAGCCCACACTGTAAGCAACTGCACTCCCTCGAGAAATATTATCATATTTTTGGGAAAATGAAACAGTGATTCCAGAGAGAAGCAGACAGAGGGGTCTACAGTCTGTGTTTGAAGGATATATCCAGGATGCCAAACTGACTCAGCAGCAACAACAGGTTAAAAAGACAAAGATAGTTAGAAGCTAAAGCCGAACTATAGGCTACAGATCACAGTGTAAAAGTGAACCACAGCATCACTGCTGATCGTCACAGAAGACAATGAATATAAAGAGAAACTTCCCCGACTGCTGATATTCAACCAGCTGTGTGGCATCACAGTGTGTGCAGATGAACGGTGTTTGGCTTTGCCCCCATGCCGCTGCCAGCGCCCAGACCTCTGCTGCTGGACGGGCAGGCATCTCAATGGGAAGTCAAACAACATTCATCTGTGCACACTATGATGACACACAGCTGTTTGAATATCATGTGCACACTATGATGACACACAGCTGTTTGAATATCAGGAAAGTTTCCCTGCTTCCCTTCACTGGTTCCTGTACAGCAGGGTCAGTCTTATTTCACTGTTATAATCATTAAAAAGCAAAAGCAGCATGTGTATACATTCAGTAGGCTATATCTTCAGTAGCTACCTAGGTAACCCTACACTTTTCAGAGTCTGATTTTGGTTTTGAAACAAGAAAGCAATGTATATATAAATTTAGCTCGAAATCCACAAAACCAGCCTGAAAATGAAGGAAATCTGAAACGACTGCATTAGAGCCAATGGAGCAAAGCTGTGTTGTTGCTGGACCCTGGTCTGAGCCGGCCCGATGCTTGGTTATGATTGACCAGTCTGCATCTGGGGGCGGGACTTGGCGAAGGGTCAGTTAGCACAAAACAGTGCACCTGAGGCTGATAATGTTGCTGGTAATGCTGGTAATGTCATTAGTTTTCCAGGTGTTTGGTCATAAACCAAAATACTTGACAGAATAAAGTATTCGGAGCTGATGATGGCACTAGTTGTAAAGCTGTGGGATCACCAAAATTAAAATTCATCCTGAGAGTAAGATAAGTGTCTGAACCAAATTTTATGGCAACCCATTCTGTATTGTCAGGACATTTAAACCAAAACTTTAAATGACAACCTAGTGATGGCGCTAGAGAAAATGGTTGGGAATCACTGTCGCCAAATAGTCATTTAGATTTATCCTCTGGGTACCCTGAATATACAAAATATCCAGGCAAACCCTTCAGTACTTGTTGAGATATTTATTTTCTTTCAAACATTTTTCTTTCCGTCAAAATTCCAGTATCTATATTCCGCTGAGCTGCTGCCATGTTTACAATGCATGACATGAAAATCTGCCATAAACATTCTAAATGAAAAAACAACACAACAAAAAGGAAAATTGAAAAACAAAAATGAAAAAAGGGGAAGGGAGGATGAGGGGGTGGATATGACAAACAGGCTGGATACTTCACACATCTATGTACATGTGGTGGTAGTCATCCATCAGTCAAAAGACAGGCTGGTGACTAACTTCTGATACGTTTTGATGACGAAGGTGTAATTTTCACCTTTTTCTCAAACACATCTCCCATATTCTTTACTTTGTGAGTCACTTTCTCCATCAGTATTACTTCTCAAATTATACCTTTCAGTTTTATTAAATCCAGGGGTTTGTTTTCTTTCCCACCCTTTTCTTATTTGCTTTTGTGATATTTTTTTCAGGATTCTGAACAGATAATTTTCATCTTGACTAAGACCGGGTGGAGGTTTTCCCAGTATGATAGCACTGCTTTTAAAAAAACATCCTATGATAACTTTTTCCAACTAAAATGTATTTAATGTTTTGCGTATGTGAACAATGTGTAAATAAATTGCTTTTCTTTTGTAGTTGTTGAAATATTTCAGTCTCAACTAACTGACTGACAGGCTGGGGTTGCCATATCTACAGCCGCACCGCTAGAATAAATAAACATGATCCGCTGCAAACACATTTTGATTTAAATAGGACAAATGTATAGCTATTTTCTGAGAGATTCTCTGCTGGCTATTTGTCATCTTGAATGCCCCCCTGTGCATACATGTATAGCATACGTCAGTGCGTTATATATCATGTACTGACTTCACTTCACTGTGAGTAGTTCCATGTGACCTCTCAGTTGCGGTTCAACAGATGACCAGCATTATCAGTGGGCCATCCAAACATCTTCAGGCTGTATTCAATGTCAAAGTCTCCACATATCTGCTTCCTACCCAGAATGAGGGACAGCTGGCTGCTGCTGCTGCTGGAGGGGATCACAATGAGCAGTCTGTCCCAGAGGGCTTCCAGTGGGTCTTCAAGAAACCATGAGGGCATTTGCCCGATCTCTCATGGGTCATTTTTAATGAACCGTAGTCATCATGCGTTACAGTGTAGCCCTGCGTGGTCCTACACATAAGATATCAACATTTGTAAGAGGGAAGGAGAGTCTTTTTCTTTCTTATTTTGCATACCCTTCAAGCTGTGGTCAGATCTTGCTGTATAATCTCCTTCGGGTTGGTCTGATGCATCATGTCATCACTGTGGCTGCGCGGTGACCTTGACAGTCAGCGCTGTTGCATCCCCTCAGTCTCTGTAACAGTGGTGAGGCAAGCAAGCATCCCTCTAGGGGGCCGTTCATCTAGATAGGAGACCCATCAGTCAAGGCGGCCATTGATCGGCGCGTCAGATGGCTTGATTTCCTTGTGTAATAATCGGCTCAGTTTAGACACCCTCCCTAATGTGTAAACGGAAAGAGAGGAACAGGGCAAATGGATTGTGAAGGGCAGCTCTATACAGTGTCTGTGGTGTCAGATGCATTAATATGTAGAGTCCTCTATGATGAAGGCCCCTTTGGTATTGCATATGGAGTGATTTGACATGTGTCCTGATTAATATTACATCTATGTTTAATTTTCCTGTGCACTGGAGTGTGGTTCCTGTTAAACTGTTGAAGAGGATCATCAGATTGATCCATCCTGCATTCAGAACAGGATGAATTCATTGTCCTCACTGTTAATTCCAAGCGCAGAATAAGACATACTCTTAGCAACCTCATGTGAGTGCTGCAAATGCCAAGCAATTGTTCAGGATCCATTTTGAGACCACAATGGATTAGTGTGTTTGGTTCCCTGTTGTGGTCAGTGTGCTACTAGGACAGTTAGAGGCAGGCCGACATGTGTTGGGCATTGATAATGACTGTTGAATCACAACGGACCCACTGGAGTGCCGGGTAAAATAAAAGCGTACAACCGTATCAGTCCCAAGCATGGCGGCAATCGCCCACAACAAAGAACACTGTCTTGCATGCCGAGCTAAGCTGATGGGTTTTATATTCAAATAATAAGGACAGGGAGGAATACCAGCAGCATGGGATCTGCAGCTACCATGTACTTGCTTATAGTGATATTATAGGCTGCAGGATTCGTAATTTCGCCATGATCCTCAGTGAAAAGGACGACTGTTTCCATAAAGCCACCGACTTAAAGATGCATTCAGCAACAGCAAGCAATTCAAGTTTAATTCCTTTAAGCCGACTGTTTGGCAACATGTAGAATGTTCCCATCAATAAGTTGTTGATTTTCAATGGACTCTCAGTATTTAATGAGGGGGAAGTGTGCAACATCTTGTTTTGTTTACCAGTCCTTTTCTATCTGCCTGGTCAATAGGTTCAATTTGATTCAGACTGTGGGTGGGAAAATAAATTGGAATTGTAATGGGGGTCATGTTGGACAAGATTCAGTTTGTTTTGGTGCTTATCGCTTTGAACAAGCTAATGTGGCCGTGCCATCGACTGAATTTCTGACACAACACAAGTATCAGAACCCTGGATTAAAGTTATTTAATTATATATCAGGAAAAAACTGCATTTGATGTTAGTGGCATGCCTCTCAGTCTGAAATCCATTAAGATGAGTTTTATTTATCTTTTCTATAAAGCCTTTAGTCTTGGACTTCACTGAGGGTCAGTAGATGACAATATGGAGAACACATTTGCTCAATTTGGCACGTTCACACAAGTCCAGTTGGTGATTTAAGATTTTTTTTATCACCACTTCAAAACAATATCACTCTGCAGATGCTGTTGCTTGAAGTGTGAAATATATGGTATGAGCTTTAGTCCAAGGACGGACTAAGTGTTAGAGATACATAAAAAAATGAATGTATAAAAGTGTGACTGAACTCAGTCTAATAATCCTGCTTGCACTGCCAACTGGTGGCGACAACATGCTTTTTCCTCACCCTGTGCTGCATTGATGTAGTGTTGCAGTACCGTGCCACATCACTGCTGGATGTGGTCACAAGTACAATAGACCACACCCAGCTCTGATGTCCAATGTGGTGTCAGTATGCTCCAACCAAAGTGCTTGCCGGATGGTGGAATGGCATCTTAAACCTCCTCTACCTACACCTTTTCTCTGTTTCAATTCTGTAGGGCCCGCACCTGACAATTTGTGTAACTTTCCATAACTGTCAATCAAGCTCACTTGACGCAGTGATTTGCCAGGTGTTTGCAGGGTTTAAACTTTTCTGTCAAGCCTTTCTTTTTTTTTTTACTTTAAAGGTATAGTATGCAGGATTTTACTAAAAATTATTATTAAAAATTAAATTATTAATCTCTCTGTCGTATTTCTGGAGAGACCCTGACCTGTGTGTATATTTTCTTACTTTCTTTGTCTTTTGCTGTGTGTGGGATGTTTTTTGGCACAACCCGCAGGTGAGGTCAGGACTCACAAAATATAGCGACAAGGTGCCAGACCTTAAGCAACACGCATCCAAGAGGAAGCTAAGCGCCAAAAAATCGGCAATATAGCAAGGGGACAACCAAGTGGACAAAGCCGGTGTTGGCCTTCACTTTTGCTGGCGTTACTATTTACAGACAGTAACCAACAATTCCAACATAGCATACCTTTAAACACAATTATCTCTGCAGACCCAAAAGGTACACCAGAAATGCCTTTGAAGGAGCATTGTCCGAAACATTTGGAAAGAATGCCCGATTGTCTGAAAGTATGTGCTGTTATCCCCATTTGTACGAACACCATAAAGGCTCCTCTTCATGATGGCAACCTTTTCACCTCACCTTTGGGTGTGGACGGTTGGAACAGCCAAGAAAACTTTTGCCTCCCTGTGTGGTCAGGTGACACATTGTATGATCCAGTTTGATTCACGCATTCTGACAACTTTATACCTTTCAACCCATAGACCCAGTGTGCTGTGTTTTCTCCCTTTTTAAAACCTAGTGTGGAGCTACCCTTTAAACCTGTAAAAGATAAAAGTTTCACACTTTGAATAAAGAAAGAGAAATGTTCAAGAAGGCTCCACAAAGTTTATTTCACCTTCAATTAAAAGTCTGTCCAGATACTCTCAAAACTGACACTGTTGGATAAATTCCAGATCGTATCTCTCAAGAATAATCTTGAGAAAATAGCCCTGTCTCAGCCGAGCTCTGATTGTCATCCTTTGGAAAGAGCACATGTTGTTTCCTGGAACAAGCTCAACGCCCTGACCTCTCTTTCCTTTTTCTTTCTATTGTTCACTGCAATTTCCCTAGTTTAGCTCTGACAGGCTGATACAATGAATTGGAGGCTCCACAAAAGAGACTTTTACGCTACATTAGGCGAGGGTCCCACGTGCTTCTCTGACACAAAAATACAATTTATTGAGACGGAGCCGTTCATCTTGGCAGAATCTCTGCTGATATGATGGGCTCTCTGCAATAAGCCTTTTTCCCCCCCTCTTCCCCGCTCTAACTGCTCTGTTGAAGATGACGTTAACGTTAACATTTATTCTTTGAGCAAGCATATGGTCTTATCAGACATTCAGGGTAGAGCATGACAATTCAAAGCAGGCAGTTATGCAGAATTAATGACTTCTTACAAATTACCTGTGACATTACGTTACTATAAACTTAATAAGCAAAGGAGGACTTTTTGAACACAGACTCATGCTGTACCTGCAGTCACATGCTTTCATTCTTGCAAAAATTAGGTTGTTGTTGGTGAGGCAATTCCTCTTCCTGTTCTATGCAATCTGTCGGTGTAATGTCTTTCAAGCTATGCGGAGCAGCTGATTAATCACAGTTGTAGAAGTGACCTGAACACCACTGGTGGGCTTCCAGGTCATTACGTCAATGAATCATTTTCGCTGTGTGCTCACACATGAAATAAGACCTAATGAGAAGTCCCTCAACCTCAATCACAGGGCAACAAAGGAAATCACTACTGTCATTCTGATGCTGTTTTCTCCTTAATGCCGAGTGGGCTGTAGGTGGACAAATCTTCTTTTCTTCTTTTCCCACGTGATTTTTTCCTAACATACTCATTATCTCTGCTGGAGCTATTTTCAAATCGGTTTCTGTCACAGAGTTTTGATTAATTGAGAGTGAAGCAGCCTGCTTTACAAACTTCTCATGTTCCCTCACCAGCCTCTTGTTCTGTGCAATCACCAGATCTCCATCTCACACCATGTTTCACCTACATTTCTGACTGGGTAAGTGTTGTGTGATCTGTGAGCGGCACTGAGCCCCATCTCCCCACACCCCACGCAATCTGTACACAAAATTGTAGGCCTCAGTCTTTCCGTGGAAAGTGGGATGTAATGTATATTTACTTGTTTTGATTGAAGCTGTTTGAGTGACATTTGAGGAAGTTCACTGGTGTATTTTTGTTCACCAGTGACATCTTTGATATTGATGGGCAGGTGTGTTGAGGGTAATAAGTAGCTGGAGAAAGAATGTGCTGACAGAACCCATTACCTCTGCTGGAGAATACTTCACATATCCACTCAAATCAGAAAACACGAGGGCATAAACAGGAAAATGCTCATTGGACTCAGTACAGCTGCAGGATAATGGAACATTATCAGGGCGCTATATGTCTTTCAAATGGGTCTGTGACATTGTTATGTTTATGCTATTTGCAGAGGAAAGCTGTCAATCAGCAGAGAACAAGATGGCGCTGTTTAACTTCAGGCTGTTGTTTCTAGACTGAGTGAGATCGTTATTCAAAATTGATGATCCATATGTTGTAACTAAATTAAAGACTAGTGAGCCAAGTTTGGCAGGGCTGCAGACTGAGCCTGTGGGGAGCATTGCTCGTTATGATAATTTGGCCCATGACTTTCTCTTCAAAAGTGATGGTGGACCCTGTTTACACATAGCTTTCAAAACACACAGATGGGTGACAAATTCAAGGAAAAACCCGAACAGATTAGTAGAAAAACGTCACCGATGTAGGGACATCTTCCTGGCATGGTTTGAATCCACTGCTTACCCGGGATGTAGGTAGGTGATGTAGGTGAACATGCACTGTGATCATTCAGAGGTGTTTGTGTAGCTGTAGCTTCTATACTTGTACAGATTATAAGTAAAAAGACTGTGTTTTTGCGTTTCCATTTCAAACCAAACACCAGACAGTTTTAGCTTCACAGCTGGGCGCTGCAATACTTCTAAAGGTACTGACTGAAATAATTAGGGCTGTCCCTGACTAAGAATTTTCCTAGTCGACCAGTAGTTGTCATTTAGGGCCATTGGTTGAGGAGTTGCCCGCATGTTTACGATATTAATGTAATTAGTAAATTATATATTTTGGGCGGGGCAACACAATGGTTTGAGTTCAAGGTCTGAGAAAGAATAGGTTGTATGTATATTTTATGAATGTATCAGTAACATTGTTAACACTGTGCTACATTACAGAGAAATACAAAACCGTACTAATTAGGGATGGGCAGCACAAGCAAAAACACTATTTGAAAATCATGGCAACTATTCGACGATTTTTCCAATAATCGAAAAAAATCATCACATATCACCTTTGATAATGGTTTATTCATTTAAAAACACATTGTGCTCGTTTAGCACACTATTTCATGTAGTTTTTATCTGCTGGAGGGTCGCGTAGGGGAGCGTAGCGCGACAAAAATAGAAGAGCCGCGTAAAATAGAGAGTTGTTGCGCGACAGACGGGGGTTGTCCGTTGTTGCCGGTGGAGCCGCTGTAATTGATTAACAGGGGGGCGAGCTGCTACGGGACTCGCGCTGCAGACGTGTCGCGCCGCTGATGTGCCCGGCCGTACGGTCCCTCGCCGCCTTCTGCGTGCCTCGCTCTCAAATGACTGTGCATACTTGTTGTAGACTTGTGATACGCAAGCTTTGCCTCACAGAGTTTGCACTGCACCTCATTTTCGTTTATTTTGTCTTAGTTGTTCCACACTGAACTTTCTGATGACTGTAGTAGTCTCTGCATGTTTCTCCTGTTTGTAGAAGAGCATCAAACTAGTTGGTAGCCCATCTCACACCGCTGTAGTAATCCTATACTGCCCTCGTGTGGTTAGGAGCTGAATTGCATGTCAAATAAAGGGGGGAAATAAGACGGCGAATAGTAATAGTCGCATTAAAAAATCGATTTTTCAAAATAAAACGACTATTCGAAAATTCGAAAATCGTGACCCATCCCTAGTACTAATGAACCTTCATTAATATAGGCCTATATTTTATCTACAAGTGCACGTCACACACTGAGTGAGCCGCCTGTTAATGACGCTGTCAGCAAAGCAGTAATGATTATGCTAAGTGGCTAATGGGCATGTAGCTACTTACATGTTTCAGATGATACGTCATGTTTGTAGTTGATGAATGAAGATGAGTTTACATATCACCTTGGGTTTGTCCTTCACCTTCTCAAAATGATCGCACACTTTGGATTTCCTGCCCGACATGTCATTAACTAGCCTGTGTAATAACCACAGGTACCAGCCCTGTAAATAACATGACTCCTGTCTGATAGGGTTGGGTTGGTATGAGGGAAAAAAAAATAAAAAAATAAAAAAAGGGTCCGTTTTTTGTAAAAAAAAATAAAAAAACGCATCAAGTCGGTAATACCGGATTTTTGCCACTTGGGGGCGCAATTGACTCATTTAAAATAAAAAACGACCTTAGGACAACAAAGTGACAGTAACAAGTTGTTTCTTTTATTCCTTACAAATGAATTTTGCAGCTTACTCAGTCAGTGTAAACAAGGGTTGCCTCCTTCGTCTGGCTCAAAGCCAAAGTGTTGCCATAGTGGCGCATTCTTTGATTTTGTCGAGACTAAATTTTCTGCCATTATCGACTCCCCGTCACTATTAAACAAACTCCAGGCTACAGTAGAGGCCTCGGAGCATGCACACTCGCACCCCCTAGCTCAGTCCCCGCCCCACCCCCCTCTCTCTCCTGCTTGCTGTGCGCTTGGTGAAGAGGCAGACACAGGTGCTCACAGACTTGGGTGTACTGTAAGCGGAGCGGACTCTGTGTAAAAATGTCCGTGAAAAATCCCTGTGATGTGAAAAATACATGCCAAACAGTCTTTTGTGTGACACTGGTGCGCGGAGCGGAGTCCGCGCGGTCGTGCTTTGCGTGCACAGGGCTTGCGGACGTCCACTTTTACCGGGCGGACCTCCGCGTATGTTCCGCCCGAGTGTGCAGTCCGGTCGGTCTAAAAAAAAAACAAAAACCGGTCCAACACGGAGTACCGAACCGAATTGGTATTACCGAGAACCGACCCAACCCTACTGTCTGACTGCTGAGCGTGGCCGCTTCCTGTGTCTGTCCCTTCACGTTAAATTCTGACATGGTCTATTCATATAGGTTTTGATTTATTTTGACAAGACACAGCCTGCGACTAAGCAACCTATTAAATCTTGCTGACCAATGACCTTTCTGGTCAGCTAACGTTTGGTTGACTATTAGGGGGCAGCCCTAGAAATAACCCAATACCAACAAGTAGCGAAATGATGCCTGCATTCAGTCCTTCTTGTGCCGGGGGTCTGATCCCAGCCCGCTCCGACTCACTGTCAGATCAGCAAACTCTCTATTGCTGAAGTCTCTGGAGCCCCTTTCCTTGGCAAATGGTCAGTTCAACGTCTGACCAGTTAGCACGAGCTAATACAGCAGCAACGGCTAACATTCAACACCACAAATTCGCACCGACACTGAATTGTGTGGAACTGTGTGGAGGTTATGTGTGCGTGGCCAGGTGAACTCCCACAACTGTCCCTGAGCTCACACGCTATATTACATGCCACTACATTTACATTATTGGTGTCAAATGAAGTACTCTATTAGTATCAGTATCTCTTTAAGGATTCTGTGTAGGCACTGGTATCATCATACTTAAAATGAAACCCAGCCCCACAGATCCACATGTCTGGTCTTTGCAACCTATGGACAACTCTCCCTGCGCAGACCTGCAGAATCATTGTCATGTATCTTTGGAGACTTGCATTCGCAACCTTTGAGGGAGGATCACTGCAGAGTTACTCTGAGTGATCACCTCTACCCTATGATGAAACATTTCCATTGTGAAACATTCCTATCCTGTGAATTTTCTCTTTTAAGATGGCAATGTCATCCACAAGGCACAAAGGTCCCTGTCCCTGAACACGCCATTATCAAAATACCAAATTATGGAATATGTTTTGGAAGAAAGGTGTTTCATCTCTCCAGTAGAGTTCAGTAAATCTATGCCCAGGAGCATCGAAGCTGTTCTGGTGGCTGACAAAGGCACTTTCTGTTGTTTTTTTCCCTCTAATTTGTCAGCAATCTGCACTCCTCTCCCACAGACAGTCAGTCAGACTTTACTAGATTTCCTCTTAAACAATCATGGTATCACCAGTGATGAAACAATTTAGTTTAACGTCCATGTTCTCATCCCTGAACATTAAATAATGAAACTGTTTTTCATTAGTGGTCAGCTTCAGTATCTTTGAATTAAGGCAGCTTCTAAACATCAGTGCCACACTCTGTAGACTGACTGAGGCAGCGAGGTCAGCTAATTAATTTGTAAGATCAAAAGGCAAGTTGCCACAATTTTGAAAAACATTTGCACCCATGAACACGGCGGAGGCTTAATGTTCAAAGCACACACATCAGATGATTGTAGACAAACTTTTCTCTCTGCATAATTGACTCCTGCTGACCTTTCCTCTTCGTCGCACTCTGTCGCTGATCCTTTTCTTTAGAAGAAAGTACCCTTTCTGAAATTTGACAGTTTAGCTATAAAACGTGCCAAGCAAATCATTACCTAAACAAAACAACAGATGAGATAGACTAATGTTCAGAGTCATTAAGAAAGAAAACCTGGTATGACTGTTAATGACTACTAGCAAGAAGAACATACTAATATAATGAAAAGGATGGGGAATAATATAGCCTAGTGCATGTGAAATCTGTTTTTGTGTGGATTTACTGTTTAAAGCTATTTACTGGAACCAAAAAGGGACATTCTGTGAGGTTAGAAAACATATGGCCAAATAAACAAGCACAAATGCTAGCTCTAAACACAGCTCTTCTGATGAGATCTAACCCACTATCAATCTAAACCAGAGCTTAAGGCAAAAATAGGAACTCCTGAAAGGTTATTTCAGTCCCCAGATTGTTAACGTTTCAAAGGGTAATTCTAGGCCCTCTGTTTTTCTGTGTTTCAGTGAAATTCGATGAGTTCTGATGTGGTTTCTGATCAGTGGTGTTTCGAGGAGGAAACTCCCTTGGTGGTTCTTGGCCTCCTTTGAGACTTGGAATGAAGCTCTTAAAAAAATTCCAGCACCACAATTACAAGGCAGACATGGAGCAGGTCAAAGAAAGGACAGAAGTGACTGTCATATCCGAAACATGAATCATATTCTTATCGCCATTGACGCTGAAAGAGGGAGGGAAAATAAATCACAATTACAAAGTCAGCCTCACCCAGCAGGCTGTCTCTTTCGACTTTAAAAAGTCTGACATCACCAATTTATATTCAAGTTTTCAAAGTTTTCAAAGATAAGTGGCAACAAACAAGAGTCCCAGAGAGGTAAAACAATGCTAGAATTGCAGGAACATTATTTAGGAAACTGCAAAATGTGACAAGGGACACAGGCTTCAGAATCATCTGCCAAAGACTGACAAACTGCGTCAGCAAGGAGAAACATTGGTCACCAGTTGAAACTCTGACACAGACCGACACTTAACAGAACAGTTGCTAAACAACACAAAAATACAGCCTCAAAAATAACACAGAGCTGAATCAAAATCTCATCTAAAGCTGCTTTGTGAGCTTCAGAAGCCTGGCACATATGGCAGAGTTGCCATTTGAAAACTAATTATATTCTTGTTTCAGAGACAAAGACATAACCTTGTCTCAGAGGCATAATGCATGGACTCCTGTGCAGTGAAAAAACATTATATGCTCTAAAGATTTATTTTTTACTATTTTCCCTATATGTGGACATGAAAAAGCCGAAGCATGCCAACAGCTCACAAAGTCTGTTACCAGCTATTAAACATGGTAGATCTGCAGTGATTTAAGCAGCCAAGGGAAACATTAGATGTGATGATCGCTCTGCAAGGTCATATAACCACCAAGGAATATGACGTCATTTAACTGAAGCACCCTGTGGTGCAAAAACTGTTCTCATATGGCATTCCTGTATTCCAAGAAGGTAGCGCATCAGTGCACACAGTAAAATTAATTCAAAGGTAGTTTCATAAACACTGAAATGACATCAAACGCCATATAGTGTCGCCACAATGACAAGATCTGAATTTAGCAACTTTTATTAAAAACAGATTTCTTGCAGTGGAGCTTCCATCCTGAAAGCTCCCTTACTCTTTGAGAAATCTAAGCATGAAAGACCATTCTTGATCTTGGGGATTGTAGTTTGACAAACCAAAACCATCTCAAGGTCACCTTCTTTTTTCCAAAGAATTCAACCATTCCAGGAAAGGCGAGCTGGTGGACCTCAAGTCAAGATTTTTTTTTTGGTCAAACTACTATGGTGGACCTCAAGTCAAGATTTTTTTTTTGGTCAAACTACTACTTTCAAGGTCAAGATCAAGAAGCTATGGCTGACATAACAGCTCCTTAGTTTGCATGTCAACATATCCATCTACATGACAACTGAGCAAACTCCATTTGCCAAAGAAGGCCAGATAATGCAGTTGAAAGCTCCAGAAAATATAGCAAGTGGGTCTTGAGTTTGGATTGTTTTGTTAAAGATTAGATTCTGATATTCATTCTATCACAAGATCTGATAACACATCAAAGAGAAAAATAAAGTATTCATTTAGATGCAGTCACATTGTAAAGAAATCAAATGAAGCTGATAGATGCCTCACAGTCCACACAATAAATGTTGTCCTTGTACATTTCTGCAAACCATGGATATGTAACATTTGTCCGTTATTATGTAGTGGATATTTTCAACATTACGTCTCTTAACATTTCGAAAACACTGTGATTAATATGTGGTTATGCTGAGGCACAACATCACATGGTTATGGTTTAGAAAAGACCACATTTTTACTTAAAATACCCAGTTTTGATGGCACCATCACTGCTGGAAATGCTGCCAATGTCTTGCTAAAACACACTTGCTTTTGATGGCACAATCACCGCTAGCAATGCCATTGATGTCTTGTTAAAAATCACCTGCTTTTGGAGACATAATTGCTGTGGGAAATGTTGCCTATGTCTCACTAAAAACATCGCTTTGGGTGGCACAGTCACGACTAGAAATGCCACCAATGTCTTGCTATAAAAACACCAGCTTTTGGTGGCACAGAATTGTGAATGGGCTGGATTGATAATGACAATCATAAACTGGCCGTGCAAAGAGTAAATTCAACCTTAATGTGATTCATATAACATTTCTATAGTATTGATTGTGAATTTGAGCAAGTCTAGGGGCAAATCATTGACCTGTCTGCTTGTATAAACGACTCCCAGGACACTGACTGCAACCAAAATGATTTTACTGGAGTAAGGGCACATTTTGTGGCTCACAGCTGGAGCCCACAGAGCTGCTTACTAATTAATTTTCAAAGGACCAACTCTGAACCGTTTTACTTGATGGGATGGAGGCAATTGTCTCCATCTGTAGATACTGTAAATTCTCAAATTGCGTTTGAGCTGTGACGTACCACAATCCAGGCCTTTATGTCAGAAAGGCTTATAAAACATGAATGACTTTCTTTCTGATATACCTGCGTATATTTAAACATATTTTTAGAAAGAAGCCACCATGTTGTCTGTTCTGCTCCTGCTGTGTTGATTTGTTTTTTGCTGTTAATGCAACACTGCTGTATACTTCGATACATTAAAAGCCTTTCAGTGGTTATGAAGGATCCCTTCCCTTTCATGGAGGGCTTATATTGTGAAATTCTCATCTGTATGAAGTGTCAAGCTTCATTAACTGCAATTAATAAGAACAAAGAAACTTGAAGCAACAGAAAGTTAATAATGCTGAATTTGCCATGCAAGTAATTGTAAAGCAACAACACTGAATTAATTCCCTTTTTTATCTGAGACTTGCCTTTATTTCTTTAAACATACCACTCCACAGGTTTTTCTTTAGACTTGTCTATTATTGATTATTGAGTTTATGTTATTGAATTTACTCCCTACATTACTTGGAATGACAAAAGGTGGCTCTAATTTTACAAGACGTTTTGTATACCTTAAATTTAATTCCCCATATTCTCCCTTTCTACTTGCTCAATCAGACTTGAGCTAGAGTCTTGAAAGGGTTAAGTCTGGATTTTTCCAGTGCATTAGGCCAAATTACTTCATCTCAAATGCAGAATTAGCATATAGATTTCCAGGATGAATTGCTGGTAGTGCATCATATTCATCATCATCAGAACTGGAGAGTCGTGAATTTAGGTGTCTAATCAGCAGGAACAACAAACAAGAAATACTTATCAACAAATAGCAGAAATTGTCTCCAATCAGACAGTTAACAGACCTTCTAATATGCTTTGCATGCTCATCACATCTTGATGATCTACGCAGGGAGCTTGGAGTGCTCCCATAATATGAAGTACATGGAACTGCACTTGAATGTTGGGTCTAATTTGTGGGTGACGGCTAGGGCTGAGCACTGCAGACCTTTGGCATGGTGGTGGTGTGTGTGTGGTGTGGGGGGGGGGGGAGGGGGTGATGATAGAAGTGGAGCTGGTCTGAGTGCAAACAAAACTCTCCAGACCGAGATAGAAATGACAGAATAGGGGGCTGGACAGGTGGATGGGTGGAGGGACAGAGGGCTACATTCGCACAGTATTGATTTTTCCTTTGGGTTCTAAGAACAGGAGCTTGTCACTGTGGCCAATGAATAGAGCCCCTTTGTATTGCTTTCTACATGCTTGCTCTGACAATGAAGATACCACAAAGCTTTTTTCTTCTACAATCTCTGGCCTTTTGTCAATAACGCAATCGCTCATCAACTTGGAAAGAAAAGAGTACAACATAATTATGTCCAGGAGCAATACCTGACCTTGACAAAACAGTTTCAGCTGGTAGCTAGAGACGGAGCATCTAAATCCAACTTTTTAAAACTGTTGAGTTGGAATCAAGTTTTTAATAGGTCCCTTAATGTGTCTTACACAACATCTGTGGATGGGAGAAACTCTCTTCATTGAGCAGTCTATCTGCTTAAGACAGAGAAATGGATAAAGAGGCTCCTGTGAAAGTGGACACAGAGGACCAGTGTGGTAACTGTTGTGATCTCTTATGGTGTTCTGTTCCACACAGCCATCATCCGTAGGGTCAACAGCTGCTAAATGTTTAGCGGGCCAAACCCCAACTGAGCACCGTTGGCTTGCAGATGCTGTTGAGGAAACTTAAAATTCACACCTCGTAAAGAGAGGAGGCAGATGTTTGCATATTAATAGAGATGGGATATGCAGGGTGTCTGGTACAGGGAGGCATTACAGCTGCTCCATTACAGTATACAGTGTACAGTATATGCCACAGATGGATGTGCTCTCGTTTCATCTCTGGTGCATTTTGATCTGGATGCCTTTACGTGCCAGATGTAAAGACATGTTCAAATATCTGCACTGCAGTGGGTACACATCTTATGGTGTTTACATTGACTTAAGTACAGTATTTACAGTTAGTTTTCCTTTCATTTATATTCAGAATTTAAACAGTTATATAATATTAACTACCCACACAGTGGAAAGCATGTCAGAAAAAAGAGCTCTGTTAATATTACATGTTATTACATTACATGTTCTGTTTAGGGAAAGGTCATATTTTGGCCTAAAATACCTGGTTTGGTTGGCAAAATCCGGCAGTAAACACAGAGATGTCTTGGACAGACACTCCATCTACCGCTCCTTCTCACCTCCAGATGACAAAGTCAGCCTATATATTACATCATGATACACATAAAATGTGCAAATGTAACATATTCGTGGTTTGCAAAAACAACACCAATATTTGATTCTGGTAACTAGCTGGAGAGCACGGTCTCAGTCCGAAGGCGTTGAAATCCGGTGCTTAAACAGTGACTTGCGGCATTAGCAACCGATGAAAAAAGGCATCCTTCAATGTCGGCATGATATGCGGCTGGTTGCTGTTGTAGTTTAATGGTACTGGCCGGCGTTAGGGGGAATCGCAGTGGGACAGGGACGGAAGATAAGGTGGCGAAAGTCCAAGTGTAAAAGTGAAGTTTCCTGTGAAAACGGAAGTGTATCTTGAAAGAAAACAATGCATGTAACAGGCAGAACTTGACGCGGTGTCCCACAACGTCAACAACCAACGCACCTAGGGTACCTTTCACATCGTATGTGGATGTGGAAAGTCCATGACCAAAGCGTCGATATGTGACGGGTTGGAGTGAGAATGTGTTGCAGGAGAATGGCTCACAGTGATTGACATCATGTTCATCCTTTTTTCTTTTTTTCTTTTTTTAAGCCTAATTAGCTTTCCCATTTTTGTTTGTAGCAACTGGACAGCGCTAAGTACTAACGTGAGGAAAACTGATTTGATTTTATACAATTGAAATACATTTCGTCCCATCGCTCATTAAATAATTACTAGTCAATATTATTGTCAGTCAGCGCAAACCTAAAGTGGACTTCCAAGAAACTGTCAAAAGCAATATTTCATTTGTTGCTTTAGTACATTTTCGTCTCATGAACGCTTTCACACTGAAGCAGAATCTTCAATGTAAAGCTTTTACTTTCAATTGAGTATGACTCTATTGTTAGACTGATGCATTTGCTGAACTAAAGGATTTGACTGCTCCTTCCAACACTGGTTTATAATATAACTCTTTAAGTAGGTAAAGGAATGACCGTTTATATCTATATCAAAATCAGCTGCCTCAAAGTGTTTTCAGGTTTTACAAAAGGCACAAAGCCCTATTGTTGAAGGTGCGCTGTGAATGTCATGTCTCGCAAAATGACAATGAGGAATTGTCTGTCTTAGAGGTGGACGGAGAACAATGGCGTATGGAGGTGTTTTTGAATGCAACACACTATATCAGACACAAATCTATTGATTTGTTCATTCAACAGCTTCACTAGGCCATAAATCTCACTTCACAGTCACACCAACCGCAAGGGCAATCTGTTACTAGAGACTGAGCTTGATTATTTAAAAACCTAAATGGGATATGCTCCATAATGTCATTCAATGCATTTTTCAAAAATTACTCTGAACGGTAACTAGTTTTTGCAATGATAGTGTGCAGTGGTTATTTGAACTGCAATCAGCACCCGCTAAGTGCTGTGGTTGGGAACAAAATCAGTGGAAATCAGACCAAATCAGACTTTGGCATGCTTCCGTCCTGAATGCAAATTGCCACATATAAAGGCATGGGGGGGGAATCTGAAAGCAAAATTAGCCATTGTGGGTAGATAGATGGTGTTCAGGCTGGCTTCTATTACTCTTGAGTCTGGCTCCCTGCTATGTACACACTCACTGACAGACAGACAGAGGAAAATATCACAGCAAGCATGGACTTATGGCAGTGGGCCCACCCATCCCTAGAAGTCGAAGCCATTAAAAGTCTGAGGTTACAGGCTAATAACCATGCATCCTCTTAGCTAGTCAATTGTCAACAAGTCAACCAGTCTACAAGATTAGAGGAGATGAGATATTAGTGTTTGATGTTTGAATGTTTCCAATGCATTAAGCCTAATGACTTTACTTCTAATACAAGATTTGCATAGGAATTACCAGTTTGAATTGGTAGTCGCACAGCATGTGGTCCAGTGATGGCCTCATGATTGCTGGTGCGATGTAGAGAGTGGGAATAACAAATGAAAGGAAACTTCAAATTAGATTTGGAAAAAAAGGAGGTAAATAAATCAACTAGAGCAACAGGGAAAAAAAGATAATCAACAGATATAAACATAGTTAGACCTGACCTCAGGGGGCTTCTCTGCAGTCTATATTTCCTGGAAATAGCAGAGAATGATGAGGGAGCTGTCATTGTGCCAGGCTGGGGAATGTAATGCGGTGTGTATTTAATCTTTGATTAAACATCATGGCTGGTAGTCTACGCACGTTCACTGTGTCACAGCTACCGTGTCATACTCTGCTCACTTTGGCTCGCTAAAAAAGGGACTGTTTCATTCGGCGCGTTTTGCAACGATTGGGTAGATTGGGGAGCAAGCACGACGCACAGGGTCGCAGCTACACTTGAGGGAGGGGTGGGGCTGGATCGCTGCCGCCCCCCACCCCTTACCCCCACCTCATCACCACTCCTCCAACCCTCTTGTCCTAGGGGAAAGAAAGAGAAAGGGCTGTGGAAAAGACCCTCTTTTTTCCCTTTTTTCAGAGCGGTGAAGGAGAAAGCGTGAGAACAGTCACTGCAGGGCTTCGGGAACATTGTATCTGTCTGTAGGATGAAAAGCCTGGCAAAAGAATGAGAGAATGAGAGGCCTTTTTACCACAGCCCGGCTCAATGAGAGGGGGGAGGGGATAAAGTGAAAGAGTTCACTACTTCCCACTAAATTAGATTAAGGTGAGTATTGATTGGGTAATAAATGCCAGTAGGCCCATACTACAGCACCATCTACAACAGAAGCTGTTTCAGCGTTTCTTGAAGATAATGAAAGTGGTAATGAAAGTACAAGACAACTATCTTATTACAGCACATTTACACCAATGTATCACACACCAGTAAAACAAAAGAAGGCAGCAAATGGCCCAAATGGAATTGGAGTTACCGTACAGCGAACACCCATGGGTACTCAATTTTAAGGCGGCGCTGCCCGAAGAACTGCAGAGTACAACGCTGAGATAAGTCAAGGCAGCAATGTTAGCAAACTTGCTGTCTCAGCAGCCTAACAGATATGTTGCTGATAATGGCGACTCAGTGGATGCAGGTCCTGATGCCAAAATTCGAGCCAGGACTTCTTTTATTGTGCCCTCACGGCGAGAACTCTAGGACTCTCCATTAATCTGTGCTTAAGCTGCCTGGCTTCAAAAACAGATGCTTGAGGAGGATAAGGCAACTCAGTGGGAGAGAAGGTACCTAAGCCTTGGTTGGATAAGGAAAAAAAAGAAAGAAGTGGCAGCCTTACAGTGTACCGTATCTGCAAGATGGGACTTCACAGGAAATAGTTTTTTGTTATCATCTCACCCTTGTCTGTATGGGGACGGGATGTACTACTCCTGGTGTCACCACCGCTCCTGCATGTAGATACTGTGACAAGTTGTTGATGTTTGATAATCAGCAGTAAAAAAAAACACCAACATAATTTAGACCAAAAAGATTGTCTAATTACATCTTTCCTTAAAAATGCTAGTTTTTTAAGTTCTCCTTTTTCCTTGTTGATATACAGTCAACACATCGTCAATGGCAGCATGCCAGTTGCTTACATTTCTTGTTTCCTTGTTTATATCAGTGGTGAAATTCTCAAGAACTTTATTTAAGTACCACTTTATACTATCTTATACTTGTACTCCACCTCATTTTAGATGCATCTATTCTACTTTTTAATCCACTATATGTTTTTACAAGTGAACACAAGTTACTGTGCAGATTCAGAATTATACAAAACTATAGATTAACTTAGAAATTATAATATGATATTAAAGGTTAAGGTACCCAGCAGTTTATCTGTAATCAATATGTTACATTTGCACGTTATAATTATCAATAATTATAATCCAGTAATAAATATTTTTCTAAGATGGGTAATTCTGCATGGATTTTTGCCAATATCTGATATTTTCCAGCTCACTTTGGCCACTTGCCAATACTGATATATGCACTTTTTTCAACAGGACATCAAGTCTCTGCTGTAGTGGAATTAACATATATAGTTATGCCTACTCTTAGCATGATGGTGCACTCAAAATGTACACATTCACATGGCAAAATGAGAAAAATCCAATGTAAAACATGTAAAAACCCTGTAAAATTCCTCCTACTTGAACAGGTATGGATAGTGCTTTCCATGAGACAATCCTGACAACAGCCATAACTAGGGCACATTTTTCCTATTTCAACAGTCCCTTAATTAAATTGTTATCTTATCGGCCTGTCGTAATTGCAGAAACAAGGCCAATGCCGATATTTCATTTTAAAGCCTTTATCTTCCGATACCAATGACGTGCCAATATTATCCTGCATCCCTGGTTCTGCATAATGAGTACTTTACCCTCTTTTTGTATTGATGTCGTTCTGGTTAATAGCTTGTGCTTCTTTACCAGCTGCATAATCTCCTGACCATGGTCAAGGTCAAGGGAACATGATAAACAGTAAGGATCACCTCATCAGTGGATCAACACATTTTACATGGGAAGACAGGCTCCTCCGCTCTTTTGTGTCGCCAGAGGAGCGCTGAGAGTAAGGCAATCTGTGCAGATCATGTGATAATCTATGGGTCATATGACAGATGTAAGAGGTCTAATCAATAGATGCCCTCATGCTTTCTCTTAAAGTGCATCATTTATAATTCAGCAGCTGTATATATGCATATTGTATTGAATAACCTATGAGAGGGATTGATGTCCTGTTGTGCACCTCCTTGTAATGACAATGTCCAACACTTCTCTTTGAGTGTGAAGACTTCTTCTTTTTTGTTTGCTCCATCATCAAGTGTTGCATCATTGTTTCCCTGATTGAGTGGATGTGCATCATGGCCCTGCACCTCAGTCATTGTAAGCATTTGCATTTTATGTTTTTGTCCCCCCTAGTAATCAGTATCTCAGGGATCTGCTTAATGGTCTGAGACAGTTTAGTCAACAGATCCCATGATAAACAGCCTATTTCTGTCCAGTCGCTAGATTATGTTTTCAGGGAGCAGTGCATCAGCATTCAACAATATGTTATTTCTGCCTGTGTGGAATTGCGCTGGCGACTCTGAGCATTTAATAAAAACTCGATAAAAAATGATGCTGGTCACAGCGCCGAAGGCAGAGCTGCTAAATCTCAGCTAAAGTGTATTCAAATCCACCCCTGTGCTTGCCTGTCTTCGCATCATGAAAACACTATTATGTTTAGTCATTGAATTTTATGATTATGCATAACAACTCGCCAGATAGGAAAATATAACAACAGACAGCAAACCCAATTACTGTTGCCTGGCACCTAAGTTTGTTTGCATTAATTTATGGCCATGATGGACTGATGGCTTGCTGGTGACAGCAGAGCATGAAAGGCCACCAGCTGATTTATGTCATCATATTTGTAATCAAATGACAGGGTGTGGTGCTGGGGTTTATTCATATCTCTGACCGGCCTCCTTTGTTTCTACCCTCATGTATACATACAGCATTGGCCAAACAGTTTAAATAGTGAAGGTGTAGGATGCACTTATGGAGATGTTGTCCTGTTAAAGCCAATAGCCAAGGGCTTTTACCTCCATGTGGAAATAATTTTACCTTTTTCACTTTTAGATAAGGGCTCAAATTAGCTGCTTTTGCCGAGAGCGGTTTGGTCTTTAGTACAGCTGGCTAATCTTGTCTCTTGTCAGGGAAAGTAGAAGTTGAGCCCCGGGGATAGCAGAGCTTTAACCTCAAGGGCAACAACCTTTTTTTGGGTTTGGGTTGCATATCACGGCGGATTAAATTGTGTCCGATATCATTTCAGAATTTTGTCTCATACTTAAATTAGACACTTGCAATCACAGCCCCGACACATTCTCGGTGCTTCGCGGTGGCTCCTCGCAAACCATTTGCACTCCTAAAACGGGTCCGTGGGGCTGATGTAGTCGCAGGTCAAGGGTGTGCGATACGTGATGAGCAAGGGGAAAATGTGCCGTGGAATTCAGCACTTCCCTCAATACTCCAGCCGTCATACAAAGGACATTCTACACATTTGAGTCGCACGTACGCACACATGCAGCACGCACATGCACGCAGAGGCTCCCAATGGAATGTGTGACCCTTAACCCTGATACTTCCAGACAGTAATTAAAGGCAGACAGTGTATTATGTGACAGTGTGCAGTTGGTCAGATGGAGATAGAGAGACATGGGGTAAGGGGACCTTGGGGACCAATGTGGTGTCCAAAATAGACCTCGGAGATTAGGGGCCATGCTGAAAAGCACCCACACTTGCGCTGGAATCTCACAGCTTGCCATGATTTTGTATTAAGGCTGCCAGCATCCTTTACCTTAATGACTAAATTCCTGTGACCGTGAAGGTTAACAGGCGACTCCCACTTGCCAGCCCCTCCCGAAAAATGCATTACATTCCTATGGATTGATCTCAATGGCTTTGAAGGATTTGAATGGCTAGGTCTGGTCAAGGATCAAGAATAACGTGCACTGAAGCTGTCAGTGACACATTTTATGTTACTTGGTAGGCAAACACTCGACTAACCAGAATTGTGGACTTGAGTCACATGACTTGGACTCGAGTCAGACTCGTGTCACAAATTGATGACTTTAGACTTGACATGACAAAATCAAAAGACTTGAAACTCGACTTGGACTTTAACGCCAATGTCTCATGGCTTTAAGTGGTCTTGAGTCTTTGGTTTGAAGTACTTAATACCTTCAGTTAAAAAGTATGTTATTTAAAAACTGTGCCACTCACTTAATTTTCCTTAATTTCCTGAAGCAGCTAACTTTAACACTATTAATCCCCAACATGTCACTTAATTCTTCAGATCCACTTTGTGCCAATCCAACAACATCCAGTCAGGTTGCAGGAGAGAGCTGTGAAGAACTAATGTAACATTATTGAGCGCCAGCTGGAAATAAAGATACCAAAGATAACTTTGTTTGCTTACCAAAACTCTGCGGCGGTCAAAAAAATTAATTGAAGTATGCAAAACGTGCAAGTTGAAAATTACAAACAGAGACGCAACTTCTAACAAACATATTTTAACAAATAAATAAGGGCTGTCAAATTAATCTCATTAATTACAAGCTCTGTGATTAATTAATCTAAATTAATTGCATACAGCAATTGTAGCTATTGAAAGTATTCAAAAAATGTAAGTTCAAATTAATTTTCACAGATGTGTCATAGTAAAGAGATTTTGGACACAATTGTCCCCCCTGTCCTCTACCTCCGAAAGTGGTCTGCAGTCCATTGGAATCCATTTTGCAAGGGAGTTAGTTAGTCCGTCAGTCACATTTAGACTTACTTAATTTGTGTCTGAACTCCTGGTCGAGTGTGGCTTGATGAGGCTGGCTGCTAGCGCTAGCATCAGAGGCTGTGCTAGCTCGGACTCGGTTTGCTGCTAAATGCTTTGCATTGAAGTGATATTTCAGGCTTGAAGTACTCTAATAGTACAAAAACTCCTTACTGCAGAAACAGGTCCATCTTGGCATACTTTAAATGGAAATGTTCCATTCATGGGGCCAAGCAGCGTCGTCTCGTCTGCCTCTTTCATGTGACAAAGCCACTGTGGCCTTAAATGACACACCGGGTCAAAGGGCACATTGAACACGATTGATCAGGGCTCATTTTTTTTTCCCGTTATTTTTTCTGTGATTAATTTATCAAAATGAACATGTTATTTTGACAGCCCTAAAATAAATGCAAATTTTAAAAGAATTCATGATTTTTTAAAAATTAAGTGGTTATTAATCTGTTGTTAAAATAGCATTAGGTTTAATGAATAGTGCATTATGCTTTGTTTGGGACTCAAAACTTAAAGTTTAGGACCTGGGACTGGACTTAAGACTTGTCGATCTTGACTCGGGACTTGTCAATCTTGACTTAGGACTTGAGTGCAAAGACTTGAGACTTCTTTAGGACTTGCAAAACAGTTCCCACCTCTGTGACTAACTTTAGCCATCCAGGAGAGGTTTTTATTGTAAGTAGACTCGTTAAATATTTTTCTGGTAGTCCAAGGGAAGCCAACAAAAGGAGAGAAATAGACTCCTTCTTTATTGTCCACAACAGAGGTTGGCACTACAAGTAGGCTCGCCATGCAAAGCAGACCATTTCTGTATCAGGTCACCCACTGTTGTGTAGACAATGAGCTTCATTATAACAAAGTGCGTCGTTATATCTTTCACTGCTCCTTTGACTTGTGTTTGCCAGCGAGCATTATTAGAACTCACAGCTGGTCATTTTATCATCTGTTTGGCAGACAAGGAATCATTTTGGGTGCATTGTTTCACAGGGAAAAGTGACGTGCGGCTCCTGTTGGAGGATAATACAGAACAGAATTGTATTGGCACAAGAGAGTGTGGTTAACTTCTGAGTCATGCTGCAGATTTGGAGGATTAGCGGAGGAACAATGAGAATCTTTCAGGGACTGAGATAAGCATATTGTGAAAATAGATGGGCAGCGATGGTGCCAGAAACTTTTTTGGACTGACAGATAAGAGACTGAGATATGGTCTTAGAATTTGTCTGATGTGAAAAATTAATTAAACACTGAATGTGTAAAATCTCTCTGAAGAGGAAAGTGTCCAATTTATGGCAACAGTCTGATATGACATAAAAATCATAGCATTTATAATGAATGGAGAAGCCAGTAATGTTTCCTTTTTATAAGGCCCGTCTTATGCAGTAGCAGTATAGACACTGCATTGCCCAGGTTCAGTTTAAATGAGACAAGGAGCAGTCTGCCTGTCGTGCATTGCGCTGAGCACAGTATGCAGCAGAATACATCATCTGCAAGTTGCTACCTGGGAAATGATATTCATTACGCGTGAGCTCTTCCTGGCACCAAATACATCTCTGTGTCTCACAAATTAACTGAGCGCCAGCCTACAGACTTGTTTTGACGCAATTTGTCATGCCAGCTTCATTTGCCCTGTTTAAAGCAGCAATTAGAAATTGGCTGCATTGGCGAAGCCCTGGGGTAAGTCACACAGATACAGTTCTCGACCCTCTCACCCGCTGATACTCTGTTGCCAGTGGCCTCGTTGATGATCAAGAGCGTTACATTTTTACACCCTGAAGGACGTTCAACATGTTAGTCCCCCAGGTGTAATCCAGTGATGCATTCTGCTTCATTACCATTTCAAAATGCAGAATTACCTGTCAGGGCTCTATTGGGAGCCAGTGTTGCCAGAACTCCCACACCCACAGTAACAAAGGGTACTGCCTCTTAACACATAGATTGTCATTAAACGAAACTGGAGCTATTTGTAGGTTCATTAATTACACCCTTTCACACACCACTTCCCTTTCCCCGGAACAAAGGGAAGGTGAACGAGGACTTCCATTTTTGCTGTACATCAATGTCAGATTACAGCCGTCCTGCCTTCAACTCGCTTCTCTTGCTCTCTCTGTGTGCCCTAGAGATATGCGATTAATTATAATGAAGTGGGGGAAAAAAGTGACATTGATGTCAGTGTGTACACACTGTCACCTTAAACTTTATGCAAGAGTCATTGCCGTGAAATTGGTGGAACTCGCTCAGAATTTTTATGATCGTCACATGTCTTGTCCTGAGTTCATGATTTCACGTCTGGCTCGGTAAGGGGAGGATTCGAGATGTCATTCAAACTGTCGTCCCATTTCCTCCAGACAGCTGAATGTTCCACTGCAATTAGTTCGGAGGGTGATATTAGTCTTGAGTCATCATCCCGGTATTGTTTAGCTCTAATGAGTAACTGGAACATGTCTGGTTGTTTGCCATGGAATGTGATACTTTGCTGTACATTAGGGCACTCTGGAAGATAAAACACTGTGCAGTAAAGCTGGAGGAAAATGGGGGAGGATAGCACTTCCCACTTTTCATAAACATAAGCTAATGAGCCACTGAGAGTTGACCAGCAAACATCAACCTCTCTGCTTTATGTTTGTGTTGAGATGGAGTGTGTGCAGCTTGTATTGCAGTAGGAAATGTTTGCTATTCAAATAAAGTGGTTTAATTGTCTTAATAATACCACACACTGTGCATACAGGAGCACGCATCTATACAGTACTCTATTGCCTTTACATATGTTCAAATCAGCATGTAATCGCCACGACTAATCTGTCACGTTTAACATCTTAATTAAAAGAATAAATCATAATACCCCCATGTGTCACACTCGCTATTACCACTTGAATCCGCCCTGCCGTGTAACGAATCGCAAAGCCAACAAAGCTAATGAAAGTATATCAAGCTCCATCCCCTTGTTGAATGAGACAAATTTGATCCGTATCTCTCAACACACACCAGCTGTCTGCATACGTCTCCGAAGTGTCACGGCCTCCTAATGGAAATTGCAGAGGACAGGTAGCCATAAAAGGAATGAAAAAAGTTCAAATCTGGATTATGTCTGCACACATAATAGGTCCCTTTACTTGATCATAAACAAACAGAGAGTGTTTCAGAGGTCGTCAACCCTGATGCATTACGGGTGAAGCGCTCTGCTGGAGTAATGAACTTCACTGAGTCTGTATCTGATAAGAACTGCGGTTTTACACTCGATTTATGGCTGTATTAATCTGCGAGCCTTGTATTTTTCCAACCTTGTTAAATCTGGTGGAGTTATCTTCTTGGTGCAGATGTGCGTTTAAAGGTTTCTAGATCAATTATCACTCAAGTTAAAGGACAAATGATCACATCAAGCTGTTACGTAACGTTGCATCTTCATGACCCGCAGCAAAGCCAAGAGACGCTTTCCCCCCCTCATTTAAATTCAGTTAATACCTAAATATTTACTGACACTGGCATGTTAGTGTGAGATAAATGGCCATAACTGGAGAGCATATTTATTATGTATGCTTTAATTAAACTGCATTTATCAGTAGCATGGTTATACCCTGTGATGTGAAAATTGAAAATGATGTGGAAAAATTGCCTCGCTATTGTCTCTCTAACCACCAAGTCTTTCCAATAAGCGGATTAATAGATGGATCTCACAACCGCAGACCGCACTTTGATGATTGTAGGCAGTAGTCCACCACCAGTAATATGCTTTATTTAAAAAGCACTTTTTCAAACAAGGTTTATGAAGTGCCTCACAGTAAAGAGAGACAATATGTGGCGAAAAAACAAAATTAATGACACCAGCAGTGAAATGCAACTGAACCACCATAGCCTGTCCATAAAAAGAAAAATCCACTGCCTGTAAAAATATCTTTTAAGGTGAAACTTAAAACAAGGTTTGGTGTTTCATCCTCTCATCTCCCCTGGCAGGATGCTCCAAAGTCTGCCTGCTCCGGTAGCAAAAGCAGGGTCATTTTTATTCTTCAAACCTAGATGCTGGAATGATCAGAAGGACCCCATGTGAAGATCTGTGTTCGAGGCGCGGTGCATTGGATCATATCGAGTTCAACATTCAGTCATACAGCTTGGGGATAGAGCCAGCTGTTCTTTTAAAGCAATCGGTAAAATCGTAAAAATCTGCCCTAAAACTGACAAGTGACCAGTGAGGAGAGTGATAGGATCCTATTTTTGTGCAACAGCTCATACTTGCAGGCCCATCTTGAATGAGTTTGAATAATTCTATAATAAGAGTTGCTTTTTGAAGATGTGGGAAAAAGCAAGTGAATGATTTTCTTTCTTCTTCCTTTTACTCTTTCTTACATCTCCCAAAGTTAAAATATGTATGAGTTAGTATGATTGCACATGTTTTTCCTCCACAGTAAGATTTCTACAGTCAGAGGAAAGATTAAGATGATTGGCAACTACGGTATTTGTATTATCAGGATCAAATCACTTCCTGATCAATGAAGTGGCACCTTCTGCCTCATCTAAAATGCATTATATCGAAATCAGCAAATCTAAATCCAGTTGATATCGATACATAAATACTTAGAGGTAGTAGATTGAATTTCATAGGAAATTCATAATGCTAAGATTTAGCAAAATAAATCACATTTACAGATACAGAAAAGTCGATTCATGCCTTTATCTCCAGCCGACTGAAAGCCATTTGTGAGCTACAGCTCATACCGACTGCACGTGTTCTGACAAAAACCAGACAGAGAGCCCACATTACCTCAATTTTAAAATCATTACATTGGTTACCTGTCTGTCACAGAATTGCTTTTTAAATCACTGAATGGCCTTGCCCCAACTTCTCTGTCTGACATGGTCAACATGAATGTGCCTGCTAGTGTCTTTAGATCCACTGATTCAAACCTTTTGATTGTTCCAGAGGTCAGAACTTAAAGGCAGCCTTTGTCAAGTATGCCCCTAAACTCTGGAACAGTCTGCCTGAGGGTCTGTGGGGCTCTACATCTGTTGAAACTTTTAAACGTAACCTTAAAGACACATCTTTTTGCCGTTGCTTTCTCCTGAAATGTATTTTTGATAGTTGTTTTATCTTATCTTAGCCTGGAATTCTACTTAATCTTTTTATTATTATTATTATTATTATTATTTTATTATATATTTTTATCATTTTTTCTCTATCACAAATGTTTTGATTGTCTTTTATGTTCAGCACTTTATGGTAGGGATGTTCCTGGCGACTAATTTCCCTGTCAACTAAACGAAAATTTTAATTAAGACTTGTTGACTAGTCTAAAAAAAGCTTGTGGCATGGTTTATTCAAGCTCAACATATTCCATTAACTTCCTGAAGCCTTTACCTTCAACAAAGTTAAGTGGAAGCATATCTTGCGAGGTCATTGTCGTGATGAGCTGTGTTATCTTCTCAGAACGGACGTGATCACAACGTCTCTGGGTGAATGATGTCAAAATTGGTGTTGCTAGCACCATTAGCGGCAGCAGTCATTGTTCTATGCAGGTTAACATCCAAATGCTTGAGTTGAATGTGGTTGCGCATTGCTCCAGTCGAGTGAGTATATGCCAGTTTTTTCTGACACAGCCGACATGCTACCTTGTTTTCATTTTCTAGATCAAAGTACTGCACTGGTTTTGCGAGAGGACATCTCTGAAATTTCCCACTGTGCTGTTTTTTAACTCCTTACTACTGAGCATTACAGCGGAGAGGGGGACTGCTGTCTGACGGCTCTGTAGCCCCCACTAGTGGCAGGCCGCTGCATGACAGTCAAGCGGACTTGTACGTGAATAAAACACTAATTGGTTTAACCGACTAATATTTCTGGTGCCGACGAGCGAGAGAATGTGTGACTATTACAGTTTTACAAACTAAATTGCACATTGTTAAATCAGTTAAATTTACTTGTGTCACCCTTTATGACAGTAATAGTCTCAATAAGAATTGAAACCATTACAACTTTGTTGTTCTTGGATCAAATATAGCTGTAGTCAAACACTAACATCAGAGTATACCAAGACAAAAATACCAAAGCTTAAACTGCACAAAGAAGCGTTGAAGTTTCATTTTGTAACATTGACGTTAGAATTCTAAATCAACATCTGAATGCTGTGCAGCTTCTTTTTATTTTCTTGCATATCTGTTCATTTTTTTAAGCCCAATGTTCCTGCACAGTTGCAGACAGGGTGAATCTTGACCCACGAGAGCTCCACAACCAGAACCCACAGCGGAAAGTAGACTTCCTATTGGGATCGAGACTTACCAGTACAGACCCAAAGCCCGGGCCTTCTGCGATGGATCAACCTCTGGTTAAGCAGGTTAGGTAGCCGTATTCTCCTCTCAGCTGGTAGCATTAGGGGTGATATTAACCTCTGCCCCTGTTTGCTAGCTAGCTCGCATGCTAAATACAAGCAGGGTTATGCTAGCAGTAGATCCACTTGTAGCTGGATATCCCATCAGTCTAACAGCACCATAAATTACATTTATTCATTATAGGCAGTTGCTTTAATTAAAAAAGAACTAACTCATTTAATCCGATGAATCACTATATTAACAATGATTTTGTTGAAGGATTTTTTTAAGAAAAACTTCTTCTTTTTTTTTCAGGGTTATAATGCCATAAAATTGGACGACAGACATTCAAACCTTTATTTGAACACTTCAGTAGATTCTTTAAATGTTAAAAAATGACATTCAGTACAGCCTTGAGTCTGAACAAAGTCTCACTAATGTCAGACAGAAGAAAGAGGTAAAATTTGATATTTGACAAAGTTCCACAGTAGGTTATGAAAACCTTAATCCTTACCTCACTTCATTTTATACCTAAAATCAACCCTAATGTGACCTTACTTCTACCTCTAACCCAAACAAACTTTCACCCTGGAGCTCGTCGACTGTTTAGAGAATTAAAAGCATCGGCAGTGAACATCCCAATTAAATGTGACCTGACTATGACACCAGACCTGAATGTCAGCGTAGATTCATACCTGGGATCAACAGTTTACCGTCTGGTCTCACTCTCCTCCTGAACCTGTGATATCTTTTTTTCCCTGCCATACCAACATGTCTTCTGCCAGCAATTTCTAACTTTGATCTTTGCTATCTAGCTCTCATCTCATGAGGTGTGTCCGGGGTTGTGATTGAAGGTGATGGGGTGAATATTAGAGGCTGACATTTCTCTGTCATCTGACATCACAGGCGCCACATTTCAGTGTTGCCAGCACAGGTGGCAGGTCCTCCGCAGCTCCCAATTACTCTTCGCAGACCCTGGGGGAGGACACAGAGCTTTTTCTGAAAATGATTTTTTCAATTTTGATTAATTATTGATTAATCGATGAATCATTTAGTCTATAAAAAAGCAGCAAATTTCACATTTGCAAAGCTGGAAAAAGGCTTTTAAGGCACTTAACATGATATTTGTTGATTAATTTTCTATTTGACCGACTAATGGATTAATTGAGTAATCATTGCAGCATTAAAGATTATTGCTTTACACTTGTAGTCAGTTGCACCTCTCATCAACTTGACAAGTTTGAATGATGTGATTACAGAACAATAAATGTGTAATTGTAGTTGAATTATGCATGGATGTCTCTGGTTTATATCTCAGAACATAAGTGAATGTTTCATGGTAACACAGAAAACTTTGGATTAAAGTGAATTAATTAAAACAGTCTCCCTGCAGATCTAAAATTGATGCTTGCTTTTGTGTTGTGTCCCTGGATGTTTGAAGTTTGGAGAAATTAAACTGGTTTTAATCCTCTGACCGATAAACTCTGGCAGGAGCAATAAATAAGCACCTTTTTCAGAAATACGACTGGCTTTTAGTCAGCCTTTAGCCCTAATGAGGCCTAAACTAGAGCAATTTCTCTTGTCACCTTTATCTAGTAAAACGTACACATTACATCTTTGTTGACCACGACCGCCCTTCTCTTTTTCTCCTCCTTTTAATCTCGCACTAAACCACAACTGACCCTCCCGTGCTTTCTTCTGCTTGAGGATTCAGATTTGTGTCTTGTCATCTAAAATGGAGATGTATGGGCTTGTGCCGCCAGCCTCGATTGAGCCTTGACGTGTAGCAGGGTCTCAGGTGTCAGGAGCCATTTCCCGGCCAGGGTCCCGACCAGAACGAGATTAGGTCCATTTATCTGATTCCAGATTGCTCTAAACCTATTTCAACTGTCATTTACTCTGCGAGTGGGTCATTAGTCCTACATCTGTTTTGTTTTGTGCCGGGCCTGTGGCTGTGCGTCTGTGTGTGTGTGTGTGTGTGTGTGTGTGTGTGATCAGATTATACTGAGATCAACAGCGCCGTATGAACATATACAATAAAACTAATTTGCCTGTCATATTCTCACCAAGACGAAGCCAAGAATGACATTAATTGCACTAACTACTGACTCCTGTTTGATGGCATTAAAATACTGCTATTTGAAAAGCCGTGCAAAACAACATGCCAGAACTCTGAGAGGGCCTTGATTTTATAACGCGCAGTAGGATAACGCTAAACACTGTGGTATTGATCTGATTTTCCACCTGGTGAAAACTGATGATATTAGTAGCTGCATACAACCAAATAAAAGGTGTTAGTCATTCACAGATGCTACCTTTCTGCTCCTTTTGTCGTTATTCAATGACAAATACAGACAGGCTGCGAAGTGAGAAACTGATATGTGATGATATCAGAGAGAAAAGTTTGTGACCTAGCAATTCAAGAACACACCGCATCTTTTCTACTCCACCGATTCTTTTGGAAGCAGCTCAAATTGAACTGAAAGCCCATAAGAAGAAACACAACATATTGCTTGACTTGGTATCCAAAATATAATAGAATACATTGGAATCACATTGATTTCTTCTGCTGTGCTAGATTGTTCGGCAGTGAAATTCAATTTTGCGAGAAATGAAACCTACTTACTGTTGTGTTAGATTTTCTTTTAAATGACTACAATGACTGAAGCTTTTAAAAATGACTCTAGATGAGTTCCCACTCTGTAAAGTGGTATTGAACTTCTTTGTTTATTCTGTCGCATCCTGTCAGCCCGTATTAGTCTTACAGTTGATGATGGGTTTCAATCCGGATCTGACTCAAATGCTAATGGTAAACAGCTATTGTTTTTGGGGCTGCTTGCCTCCCATACAGTCACTGCTGACGGGTAACATTTTGATTAATCTGACAGGACTTCCCCGGTGGGATAGCAGCGAGCTACCTCTCAGAAGATTATAGAATTATCTGTTTCAGCCGGCAATTACCTTTCCCTGTGGATGACGTAACGCAGTGGGGCCTGCCAGAAAATCATCCTTTATTCAAACCAGGTTGCACACGTCGCTGGCAAACAGCCTGATAATCTGCTAGTGTGAGCAAGAAACAAACAAACGGATCTCATGGGAGAAACCACAACAAATCTGAAAGAAACATGTAGACGAGTTGATGAATATGGGTCAGAGGGATCAGACTTGTTGGGATGAAAGAGGGAGGAGGTGGCAGGGTTGCAGGTGCTGGGTGGGGGAGTAGAGGGAGCCAGTGCAATGGGTCAGGACGACCGTGAAATAAAATGCATTTAAAATAGACAGGGTCGTTGTTTCTAAGTTGTACGTGCCAGCGAGACATGAACTACCTCTACTGGGTTCGCAGAACATTATAATGACTGTCCTTGTCTACATATTTCACAGGTGTCCGTGGTGTGGGTGGCCCTTAAGCCGTATTTCTCTCTTGCCAGCCAAACTGTATTGATAATATGCAGCCTAGATACAAGACAGGCTTACAGTATTGAATTTGTTTTAATTTTATATTAATTTTTTTCTTTATTTAACAGTAAACGTGTATTGAGCCACTCAGAATTGCTTCGGGCTAAATCTGCCTGGAGGTCCTTACAAGTCCAGATCTAATACAAATCAGTGGAATACCTCAAGTTACTGTCCAAGTAAGAGACCACATCCTAAAAAAGGGCAGTCAGACCTCATTCAGAGTATCCCTGAAGATTTTTCAGACAAGATCTAAAATGCAGTCGACACAAACAGATTCAAAGACGGAGAGAACACTAACCCTGGCAGCAGCGTGATGCATGAGCAGCAGAACATGTAATTTTTCTTGCACTTCAGAGATCACACTCACCGTCTGCCTCAAAAAACACTGTTTTTTTTTTTTTCCTGCAGTGATCATGATGCACCATGGGATCAGAGCTGATAGAGAGTTTGCTTGGATCCACTTGTGTATTAGACACACTGACAGACTAGAGACCTGCAGCAATGCAATATGTATGATATTATAGTTTGGATCGGGCCTGAATTAGATTCTTGATGTTGCCATCGTCTTTTTCTGCAAAGCACGGGTAAGTTAAATTTGTATGTTTTATGTGGAGCAGATGTGCAGAAACTTTATGATTCAATTTTCAATTTTATGATGTTTTTGTTCAATTTTTTATATTTCGACAATCCTGTGGTTAATGTGTGGTTAGGTTTAGGCACAAAACCACTTGATTTGGCTTAGGAGAGCATCATATTTGTCTTAAAATATCAGGTTTGGTCGCTATAAACACAGCTGGAAATGTCCTGAGGTGTCGTTAAAAATACCAGCTTTTGCGGTGTGTTGGTCTTGAACAGTGGTCTGCTGCGGCCTGCTGCTTGGCAGCTGTCTTGCTGAGATGTCACGCCATCCTCCATCCCCTCCTCTTCCTCCTGATGAGAAACTCAGCTCATGTACATGTAATCTGAACGATGCCACTTACGGAATGTTGATATGATACGTATGAAACATACAATGTAACATATATGTGGTTTGCATAAATGAACAATGCAAAGATTTTATTGGCGACTGGACTGGGGTCAGGTTTCAGCTACCAGGAATCAAGAGGAATGAAACTCTTGCTGTCACCTTAAAGGTCTCCAGAGAAAGAAAATGACAGACAGCATGAAAAAATAAATAAATAAAAGTTCAGTATTTTCGACCCGCAATAGATCAGATAACTGTGTATAATGCTAAACATGGCTCTTGTTGTGATGAACACATGAAGAATCATAATCCAAATTTTTAGCAATCCCTGCTCCCGTCAACCCTGTTTTCTTTGTTTTTTTCAGCTGACAAACTCTAATAAACTCACTGTAGGCAACCTGACCTGCTTGGCTTAGTTGGTGCAGTTGGGAAATATCATAAAGCACCTAGCGAGATGAAGAAGCAGATATTTCTCTAGGAGTTGGTGGAGAACAAAACAGAGCTAAAAGCAGAGTAAATATTGGATGCAGCTAATAAGCAAAAGAAAGAGCAAGACCCGTTCTCGTGTGAGTATATCCAGGTATGAAACACAGGCATTGTAGCTTTAGCGAGAGAGAAAGCTATGACGTAATTTATGACTTGTGAGTTATTTCTAATTACGTATTTTCACGGTTTTGCGACAAACTGCAGCTTTCTTGGGTCAGGTGGAGACAAACATGACTCCAAATGAATGCTAATGTTGCTTGGTGTCTGGTGTAAATAGGCAAATGTTTGGTAACCTGTCCACCATTACAAGGCACTAAGATTTATGATTTTGTGTTTTCAGCTTGCTCTACTGCCCCCAAGTGGCCAAAAAAAATCTGTTATTGCAGTTTCAAGGGAATATATGTTTTCCAGAAACAGAAACACAGGTAATAGACAGGAAAGGTGGGAGAGAGAGGGGAAATGGCACACAGCACAGGGCCATGAGACAGATTTGAACCCTGGCCACTGTAAAGGACTCAGCCTATGTGCCTATGGGGCACACACTCTGGCAGTTGAGCTAGTGTTATACCATTTCAGGGCAGTCTGATCTACGTAACTAATAATGTGTACTTGCTTTTGATGGGTTTTAGTGGTAGCTGAATGAAAACTACAGAAGCATTCGGGATGACGGTATCAAAAAAACATTTGTAGTTATAGTGTTGTTGTAAATCAAAGCTCCCTTTTAAAACTGTAATGTTTCACTGTGGGAAACATGGTACTGTAAAGCTCTTACTGGCAGTGGGCTTTGTGAATATGGGCAGAGCACTGTGTTAATGTATTGTACTGCTTAGTCCAACATGGTTGGCTGAGAGCCTAGTGCTGTCGCCATGATTGGTATTACTGTTTATAGAGTACAATAAAATGTACTGGTACTGCAGTGGAATCATTCCAGCGTTGATGAGAGTTAGAAAATTGAACAAGACTGTAATACAAGTCTTAACATGTTGTACTTCCCAGTGCATGAGTCAGTACTTTGTTTAGGTTATGCCCTGGTATGATTGCTCTACCCCAAAGAGGTAAAAGGCTAGAGTTGGGTCTGGTCCTGTGTAACAGCTTAAACTGATTTGATTTGATGCAAACCAGCTGAACCAGCACTGGTCATTATGACACTGTCTGGCAAATCAAAAAGTTGCCTCCATCAGCAACCTGGTCTGTGTTACAGCGCTAAATCAAGCCTGTATTGCATTTATAATAAGACAGGCCAACATGACAGTGTGATTAACATAATATTATGTTTATATGTTTATAAAGGGACTGAGCTACTAGTGTTCAGCAGGCCATGAGCCGAGCACTGGCAGCATGAAATTTGAGTAGATGGAGGAGGAGGATTAGCCGAACATGTTGTGTTTGTTTACTAGAAAGTTCATGTGGTTTTTGGGTGATGAGACGAGACATGGCAGAGCTTGTCTCTCAAGAAAGCTAAAGGCCCAGACACACCAAACCGACTTCAGAGACCTTGCAGTGACAAAGGTCCTGCTGCATCGTCTGACATTGCTAAAGAGCTCAATGACTAAAGAAAAAAGATCTTACCTTATGTAACACGTTTGTTTTGGTCTCATTCTCTCTTGACTTTAGCTCTCTGTTTACTTTCCTCACTTTTGTTTCCCTTGCCAACGCAGATTCACCATTTTGACTTGGCCAAAAAAAGCCAATGGTGGCCGGCAAGTATGTTTGTGGCGGTCTGCTAGGATATCAACATTTGCCACCACCGTTTTGATTTTTTTACTTTTGAGACTGGCCCGTTGATTAGGAGCCCTACTGGAATATATGCACTGTTCCGTTTGTCATTGCATGACACTCTCAGAGCGCAAGCATACAGTAATCTGTGCACAGACAGAAACCTAATCGTTCATTGCATTGGGTCTAACGCCGAAAGACAAACCAGAGCAAGTAAATACAAACCCAACACGCATACATTCTAGTTCTGTGGGAAACACATATTTAATGGATTCATTGTGGACAGAGAGCTCTGATATAATGTGATACCACATGATAGTTGGACACTCATTTGCTGATGGGACATGGTGTCATTATGTTCCACTCAGGAGTAGCTGCCGAGTCAATTGCAAGTAGTTATAAAATTTTTATCCTGATCCAATTAATCAAACTCGGGAATGTTAGGTTTTGCAGAACTGTATCTTGAGTTTGGCTGTTTTTCCTCTCATTTCCCAGTTTTGGGTTTGCTGTGACTGAAATCCAGGTTCTTATTAAAGAAATGTGCATCTGTGTTGATTTGGTTTCATGCTGATTGAGCCTAATTTCCAGCTGTGAGGGGATGTCATTGTCTTATTCAGAAGCTACTCATTGGGGAAAGAAGGTCCCAGAGCTTGCCAAAAGCCTACAATGAAAGGACTTATTTTTGTTTTCATTAACGTTATTCGTTCAAAGGAGAGCTTACTGTTTTACAGTTTTGCACTTTCAACACTGTACATCTGTGAGAAATATACTTGTGTTGCTTCATTGCCATAATTTTACAGTCTACATACATGTTAAATTCTTGCAATAGTGTATTCCTTCTGTCTTCATGAACCCAGAAATGTGGTGCTCTTACCCAGGAGTGTTCTATGTTTTATTGGTAAACCAAGAAATATTCAGTGATGGCTTCACACTATGTAACATGACTCGCAGCACTTGGCTTGGTATTCACAATAAGATAAAAAGCTACATGAATCATGAGCCTCTTCCCTAAGCTCATGGTACACATGAATTCTCTTTACTCGCATTCCCATCCTTGTTCACATGTCCCTTCCTTCCTTGTTTGTGTCCAGCTCGTGCGTGCGCTCACTTCCTTCTTCACACCCCTCTTCCCCCCCCCGATGCCCCTAGTCTTTCCCTGTAATGAGGACATTCTTCCTGTTGGAAGGTTAATGGCAGACAGAGAGAGGTACCTGACGAATCCAAAACCTCCTGACTCCTCAGGCAATTTCACACAGAATCTCTCTGTTTTTTTCACTGGAAGGAGAGTCCATTCACTGTGTGAATGAGTCAGGTAAATCCAATTCCAAAAGGCAATGGGATTTGAGATGGGGAGCAAATTGCACCAAGGTGATGCCGGACTGGTCAAGAGACCCTTGAGGAAAAAAAAAAAGTTAGCTCGTTCCAACACAATAGAGGACACTGCTGTTATCTTTGCTGTTAGTCGTGTTTTTATAATTGATTTCCCCCTCTGGCACAATGGCTGGGCAATAATGAAAAGCCTGTCATTCCTGTTCCTTTGTGTTGTACGTTGATGAGGTCATTGGCTCAAGGTGGCCAGAGCTAAGGACTGCATGGTCTGCACAGAGAGCGGTCAAGGGGTTGAGGACATAGAGGTAATCTGTATTCATAAAAATCTGATGAAAACAGAAATACTGTAAATTCAAAATAAGCAACAGATTGATTACTTCACATTTCTGGAATATTGCCAGAGCACTGCAGTCCTGACCTTTGCACTGTTACTGTTGCCTGAGAAATGAAGTTTACTGTGTGGCTGCATTTCCTGCAAGTTGATTTGAATAAAAGCATCAGCTAAATGTCTCAAATACAGAAGGAGATTATTAATGCCATTAGTGAAATGGAATGTGGAATAAGGCTGAAAGGACTGTACAAGACTGCAGTAGCAAAGCTCACTAACACCTGAATCAAGGGAACAATGATAAGCTGTAGTTTGATTGAAGTAGCAATAGTCATTAAAAATTTAATTGTTAATAGTGGCTCAATTTATCTGAAAAGGAATGCATTGTAAACTCTGCCTATGTGACAGACTAATGCATTTGATCAGAATATAATAATTAAACCAGCAGCTCTATAGATGGTAATTAGTAAATAGTGCTTCATCTTCAACTTTGTAAAAGGTTTGTGACGTACTTTTGTCCTCTAATTGCCTCAAGGCAACTCGAAGAAATGTGTTTTAAGCAGTCATTCTGAGAATCTATCACATTAATACACTCCAGCCTGTCGCACAGCAAATCTCTTACACAAGAGAAGCCATTTGATGCTTTTACAAAGCTGAAGGTAAAGAGGATTTCGACTGAGAGCCCACTCGTTGATTTATGTTAGGTAAATGTCTAAAGAATTTTTAAGCATTTTGCTTTTATTGGACAAGAAGCAGGAAGACGAAGACCCCAGCGCGACTATGTTTCATGCTTTGGGCTTTAGGGCTACCAACACACCACTTGGGTAAAATTTTTAAAACTCCGCAGGGGGGGTTTAACTCAAATTTTGACAGTATCCTGCTCCAGACCTACAGTAAGTTACTGTAGTATATTTTAACAGTACCCTAAATAAGACCAAGGTTCACCACTTACATTCATCTGCCTCTACCAAAACAAACTGTACGTCATTTACATTTATTATGTTCAAGCCACTTAAAAATAAGGAAACCTCTTCTAAAACTTCGAATTTGCTCATTTACAGAAGGCCAATTTTGGAAAGTGGCTAAATATCTGACTATAGAAGATGCACATCACAGGTTATCATTTATATGTATTTCTGTGTTATGAAGGTGGCAGAATATGTGCTCTATGGTGCAGCAGACCTGTATGAAAACTTTCATTGTAATCACTATTAGTAACATAAAGCTTTAAAAGCTGGCTTTTATGGGGATGGTCAATAATAATAATAAGTATTGCACTAATGTGTCACCATAATATTTTAAAATGTTTCTATAGTAACTCATGATATTTCTGTGTCACTTGGTAATTATAATTTGTGACTTTATCCAACCTCATGATTTTCTTCTTACTGTACAGTAACAAACTGCTTTGTTGTAGCCACTTAAAGCCAGAGTGGAAATTACTTGAGTACTGTACTTATAGTGATACTTTTTGAAGTGGAGCCATAAGCCATCCTGCCAGATGCCTCCTGCTGCTGCTGTTATCATTAGTCATACTTCTACTGTTATTATACACATATGATTATTGTCACATATGTATACTATCAGATACTAAAATATACTTTCAACATATTGTACCACAATAGCCAGAACTATAATTATAATATGATTACTTTCATTAATGTTGTTGTAAGCTACAGTCATTACCGTCTGTCCTGCATCTCTCTCTGTCTCTGTCTCTCTCTCTCTTTCTGTCTCATTGTGTCATACGGATTACTGTTAATTTATTATGCTGATCTGTTCTGTACGACAACTATTGCACGTCTGTCCGTCCTGGAAGAGGGATCCCTCCTCAGTTGCTCTTCCTGAGGTTTCTACCGTTTTTTTCCCCCCGTTAAAGGGGTTTTTTTGGGGGGAGTTTTTCCTTATCCGCTGTGAGGGTCCTAAGGTCTCTGCATCTCCAAACAGGGAGTGTTCCGACTATCATCTACTGTAGATAATACATTGACCTTGGGTAAACACCTCACATAGCCCCACTTCAGAAAATCAAATCTGTTCCTCAAAGGGCAATTCTGAGATACTTGTACTTTACTTGAGTTTTAATTTTATGCTTGTTTCTTCTTCTGCTCCACCAAACTTCCAGGGAAAATATGGCACTGTTTACTCCACTACATTTACTTGACAGCTGCAGTTACTTTATGGATTTTAAAAAGCCATCATGAGCATATAAAATATAATGTATTGTTGTTTTGTACGTAGGGCTGTAACTTTTTATGCTGTTGTTTTGCTACTTTTACTTAAGTAAGGGATCTTACTACTTTCCCACCCCTGCTCAAAAATTACTTTATTGTATATTAATCATGTTATTAGTATGATGTATTATCAGTTTTGACTGAATATCTCCCTGACATTTGTTGCGATTTAGTTTGCCATCTGTTCTCCTGATAATGGTGGAGGTTTCAGCTGCTGTGTAATGACAGTATGAAAAACCTTCAATGGGAAATTCAGAGCACACCTATAATCGATGTACCACACCTTGTATGGTGAGGATAGCGCTGGGCATCAGGTGTTTCTAGAATTTATCTTTGTCAGTCTAGCAGCCTGAGTGTGTGCGCAAGACGGCAACATTCAAAGGCAGGAATGCACTGTGTCACTTTCTGCACCTGTGTATGTTCACCTCGTGTTCTGGAACTGCAAATCGGAGACATGTCGCTGAGATTATCAGTGGAGTGAAATGACTGTAGCAAAACTCAATACAGCACAGCAAAGAGCTGTGAGTGTAAAGTTTGCAGTGTACCTTTTTCCATCAGATGAACTGACGCCATCACTGAAAATCTGCAGACCTTGTGGTTGTCATACAGAAGAGTGGATGAGGTTCAGCATCTCCACAGAGATACATGGAACTGTCAGCCTTGCTAGCTCCACTCTGTAGGTTTGACATAAAGTTACAATACAAGGATGGAGAGGAGCAAGTCTGATTTAGTGAGAAATTCCATTGCTGGGAGGTTTTGATCTACAACCCTGCTTGTAATGCACCTGATGATGCAGAGATTTGGGGAATGATAGGTTTTCCTTAAGGTTTATATCTCCCTCTATCTAATCTTTGCACGTAATCACTCTCCCCTGCTGAGCAACAGCACATTCAACAGTACTGTAACATGAAAAACGAGGAGCTAAAATCATCATGACAGCTTGCAGCTCACTTGAGTGCATGGAGGCACTGTACACCCAGGCAAGCATGCACGCTTGTATATACGTCTGTTTCTCAGTGCGACACGTCTTTTTTTCAAACCAGCACGTGCATCCCATCCCTCCAACCGGGTCTTTGTGTAAGCTCCAACCTGAGGTGACAAGGGGAGGAAAGTGGCTGAGATGAGAGCAAAATCGCACTTTCCCAGCTGGAGCTCATTCAAATTCAGTTACACGTATAACATCATAACTCAGTGGATTCTAGCTGGGGACTGTTGTTTCGCACTCCCATAGCTGTGGTTCGACCCACACAATACTTCCTTCCCTTCAGGATTATATCCACATCTTGAAGCAGGTCAATTCCTGGGCTGTGTGAGAAGGGGCGGGCCGGCATTCTTGTATATGTCCTGGTTTATGACTGCCTTGATTAATTGTGGGAGAACATAAGTCTTGTTGAAACAGAGCTTGTGTAATTAACTATCCACTCAGGGTCTGCCTTGAAATTAATAACTGTGATGTTTAATCAAGATTTACATCAAACAGCGGGAATGCCGTATGAATATTTGCTCACACTGTGCCCTATCAGTTTGACGATAGGCTATCGTCTCTATTATTTTTCTTCTGTATTCCCAGTAGTGATATTACTCAAAATTATGGAAATAAGCTGGACTTGATCAGTTTTATGTGGTATCAGCACCTGCCTCTGAGGTACCAGTTCTTAAATTAATTGAACAGTAATTAACAGTTAAAGTCAGGATCCTGAGAGAAAGTGAACTTGAAAGGCAAATCTAAACTAATGAGGTTCTACTTTGAAGTAATGAACTCTCTGGGTTTAGGGTAATCATAAGCTTCTGGGCTTTACTCAATTTATCTAGAAGACAGTGAGCTATATGGGGATGTACAGTATTGTTCTGTTCTTGAACTTTTTTAGCAACTTCAAGCTTTCAGTCTTTTACTTACTAAGACATTACCGCAAGACGAATGTCTTGAGACATCGGCTGTTAAAATGCGTTTCAGACCGAACATCTGATCTTTCCATCTCTGGACAGTCTATGTAACCACTGTGTCGAATAGTCACAATGTTATACTAAAGGAACTTGAAAGTATTCTCTATGATCCTGACTTTCTTGGATATTTTTAGGGGGAAAAAGAGGACTTTGCAGCACTTCTTTTTATTTCTCTGACAGCCTCCATACATTTCAATTCACAGAATGTGCACTCTGCAATGCTGGTTGGTTCTTACTCTTCAACACCACTAACAATCTGCTGTCTGCCCATTGCACACAGTCTACAGAGGAAGGTTGTTTTACTTTGTCTATCGTTCTCTATGTATGGAGATAGATTTGTCTGAATATTATTTGTGTAGACTTCCAAAAATGATTTGCAAATATAAAACGGATGTCTGAGAGGGTTATTTGAATAATTGTGAACCAAAAAGGCATTTGTGGATCTCAGTTCTATGCATGCAGATAGCGTAAGGTGTTTTATATTTACAGATTACACATTCACACACAAATTGTCGATCTGTTCACAAATATATCGACACAAATCTGTCTCCATTTCACTCCTTCTCTACTTCTTTTACACATCCAGCAGCAATAGAGAAACACTGGCATTCTTTTGAAGTTTAGTTTCTGGTCACCTGACAAATATGAGAACTCGTTCTCCTAACCTCAGTGTATTCATGAGCTTTAGTTGTGATGTGAAACAGCATGGACGCTACAAAGAAGATGTGCTGTATTTTTTCCCAAAGCATTTAACATCCCAGTAAAGATTCATGGTGCTATCCAAGTATGGTGAAACACTGAGGCTGTATTTTTCAAATTAATTTGTTTCTGCGCCAGTACGTCCCCTAAGACTACTAAAATATTGCTTTACCTGACTAATGCTAATAAATAACATTTCTATCTAATCTAGGACACTCTGTGTGGACAGCAATTAATGGTTAAAGCCTTATACCATATTACAAATTACGTAGAACCAAAAAATTGACATGCACTATGTGAATTATTAAAAAGCTTTTTACATTAACAAAACAAGTAATTTAATCTGCCATGTTTCTGCAGGGGTGTTCCTGTGAATTTTCGCACTTTGAAACTAATTTTTCAAATTATCCCAACACCACATAAATGCTGGCATATTCTATAATCACTTTTTTTATAGCTCTGTGTTTGGTCTCCACCAATCCCTGAGGGAAAAATCTGGCTCTTAAGCCTCTAAATGCACCACTATGTTCACCAGCTAGTTGCTGACTGTTTCTGGATTTTATTCAATAAAAAAATTCAATTAAAATCTTTTAATCTGTATACAAATAAAAATGAAAGTACCTCTCTGCTTCAAGACAATAAATGCGGATAAAAACTGTGAGCACTCCAAGTATACATGGGGGAAATGTGTGTGTGGGCGACACAGGTGCAGACACACATGTCCACACACACACACACATTCACACTTGGCGCTCACACTAGCAGCCTGTCCACCTGACTGTTTCTGCGACAGAAAAGGGAGTGAGGTGGCGGCGGTTATTATAGCTCTGCTGTCATTAATATCAGGTGTACTTTCTCAGGCATGCAGAGATGCTGGTGAGACTTAGTCACTGATGGTGGGGGTCATTGCATCTAGCTGGCTCTTGTCTACCTGTTTCCGCCACCACAGGACACTAACAAACCTCGCTGCCTCCAGTGAACCATCCACCACAGGAGTACCCACATAGAAAATAGGTGTTGTGCCAGTCACCTCCTTTACTGACACAGTTGGGTTCCAGGGGGGCAAAATAAACCCCCCGCCCCTCACCACTGCAATATATGAATAATGGTTATTAGACCTGCTTCCGCCATACGACTTTTACTGAATGATTGTATGACCATAAACAATGCCAGCATGTCATCAGGTTAATTATGGCCAATAAATTTTAATGTACATTGGCATCTGTATTGGTCTGTTGTAGCTCAGTGGGCTGAGCCGTGCACTAACACTGAAATATCAAAGCTCAAGCAACACTTGAGTGTAGTAAAATAAAACTGGCAGGTTTGAGCTTGTTGCCTTTGTCAGGGTCGTCAGGCAACACTTAACAAAGAACACTTAAACAGGAGAGGTATAAAAGAAAAATAAAGCCAACCAGTGACATATAAACTGTGATTAACGCAGCAGTCAATGGGGTATTTACACATTTGGCCATGAATTTATTTAATATATGGTCGAGTGGTTTTAGACCAATCAACACTTGGACTAACACTACCAGTTTCATGGATTCTGTTTCCCCACATGCTAAAATATAAACACCCATTAGTGCTGGAGGATGGGGTTGACATAAATATCATGATTGAATTTTAATATTTTTGCAATATCAGTGTTAACAATATCATCATATGGGAAGTGCTAAGCTGTTTGTTATGTCAGCTGTGTAGGACAAAAACTAAAGTAACTAATTATCTCAGTTTTGTAATACACTGTAGTTGTGACCGAGATTCATACTGAGCAGGACATTACATAGTTGAAAAACAGACCAACTATTTAACTGTCACACTGTTTGTATTTTCCCCTTAACACATCTGTGCACGGCTATTTTCTTGTTACTTTTTGTCTGACATGCACCAATTCAGATATGTTTGTGGGAAGGTAATATCTGCAGATAAAGTGGCATGGCAGATTTACAAGCAATGGGCTTTGACACTGGAGACCAGTTTAAGCATGATCAGGTTTAGGCAACACAAACGCTTTGGTTAAGGTTGGGAAAAGGTTGTAAAAATTAAAATGGAGGGAGTCTCTGTCTGTCAATATATCTGTCCTTTGATTTTCTCGACAACCTGTCATCGGATCACCTTCACACTTGGTGGATGCTGACGCTGGCAGGCTCTTGAGATCTATGGGACATATTTATTCGTGGTATGTTATGTACATACTGTGTAGCATATTAAGAGGGGACAGCTATCAACTGTTACACTCCAGAATGGCATTCAGGGTACATCTCGCTCACATTCAAGAACAGCTAAAGAAAGAAAGACAAGCCCCAAGGGACAGCATCAGGCTCTGAAGCCATTTTTACACAGTGGCCAAATGTGGAAGGTCAGGTCCATCATGTGATGTCATTGGTTCCAATAAGTCCTTAATAAGTCCCATAGACTTACATAGTGAAAGAAACAGTGAGTGCTCTTTTTTTGAGTGTCACAACCTCTGCGTAATGACTCATTTGACTATCTCAATTTGATCCATTCGGTCTCTGTTCAAGTTAGTGGAACGCTAAACCAGAAGGTAGCTGTTCAGCTGCAATTAAGTCTCTAGTGTGGTTGCTTTATGGGTCCCAAAATGCAGAAGATCTGGGTAATTTCGTACCATGGAAATCAAGCTTTTTTGCCCTCATACACCCCTGAGCAACTTTCATAGGAATGAACAGGTCCAAAACTCCAATGCTGTATCCAGTTCTCTTTATATATCCATAACGGAAGAGACCAGAGATGTTACATTTCAAGCATCAGCGATGTCACTTTCGGAACGAACGCCTTTGTTCCCCAGAGCCTAGGAAAGACTCTGTCGCGTGTACAGTTGTTTGGAAGTGTATATCTCCAGAATGTTGCAAGCAGCAATACCGAAGGTCAAACAATCAGCCCATGCCAACAGGCGCATTTTAGCTGACCACTGCGCTAGTAACCCTAAAAACAGTTGCTGGCAGCAGATATTATGCAAGTTGCAGATGAGTAGTACATATGTATTATTTCTAAGAGACTGTGTTGAGTGCATGAAGACACCAGAAATCTTTTACCCTGTTGGCCACTTGTATTTAGTTACGGAATTTTAGTTGATAAGAATAATAATATAACTTTCAATCCAATCTTACAACACTTGTGACAGTAGATTTACTTGAATCTTATGAGATTAAGAACCAGAATAAACTTAAGGACAATTGAACGAGAGTGTATCAGTGTCATGTGGTGTCTAGACACTTTTTTGTTTACAATTTGCTTGAAATCATTAATGTGGATTTTCTTTAAATGATAAAGTGATATAATCATCACAATTTGATAAGATTACTGTTCCACTAAAAGTTGATACAGATATCAAGTTATTACCAATCTCATGCTCCCATTAGAATCTTAGGGTGCTTTCACACCTGCCCTGTTTGGTTTAGTTCAATCAAACTCAAGTTCGTTTGCCCCCTTAAGTGCGGATTGTTTGGGCAGGTATGAACACAGCAGTCGCACTCGGGTACGCACCAAAACAACCTGTACTGTCTTAATATGCACATTCAGCACATCCAATGCATCAAAACATTGTTTTCTAGTCTGAGCCGCGCCTCGTTTTCAAACTGTATGGTTTGACTAAAATGAACAATGACAGCAGTATAGTCCATGATGACCAGCGCTAAAATCAACCTGCGTAGTTGTCCCTCCATTGTGACATTAGAAAGTGTCATATTTATCTTGCAAGTGTACTCTTCTTCAACGTTTGGTTTACTTCCTAGATTTTTCCTGCATGGAAATTCTGACCAATCAAGAGCAGCTTTCTCACGCATAGCATTTTATCTGGTCCGCTTGTAAATGCTGCCATGAGAACACGAACCAACTCCAGGCAGTTATGCAACTTTGAAACAAAACGAGTCCCTGATTCGGACCAAAGCAAGACAACTGTAGGTCTGAAAGCACCCTTAGATGCTCTGAACAAAGAGTAACAAGGAAATGTCGCGATTGGAACTAATTTATACTCAGTCATTGTAGAACAACCCTGCTGACCTTCTCAAGGTTTGGTAAAGGTTTTTGCGCTGATATCAAACACTAAAGATTCAAACAAATTTACACAAACACGCACTTCATCTGCTCTCATATTGATATGCATGTCATGAACATGTTTACATCCTCATACACACTGAAATACACATACCTACATACAGTCATGTGGTGCAGCCCTTACAGTGGTTCATTGTAGGTATAGCATTTTTATGGCCTGCAGACAGATTGCGTAGACTTGTGGTTTGCTGAGGAAGGCAGGGAACAGTATTAGTCTCCATCCCCTTACGTCAGTGGTCATAACATTTGCCATTACTTCCCCTGCAAGATTCAATCACCAGCACACAAAGCCATGCTTCACGCACAATGAAAGGCGAGTGCTTTTTGTCAGGCATTCGGTAGAGTGAATTGCATATAGAGTGACTCCGGGATAGCATTGTTTCTGGCTGCCATAAAAAATCTATTTAAGGCAAATCTAATCTTCATAATCTTCTCCCTCAGAGGTGGTGAACGGTGATAGGAAAGATTTCCATGCTGGGTGTCTGGTTGGCAGTGCACAGGGCTGGAAGATGTAGGAAATTGCCGGGAGCAGAGGATATTAAACTTCAATTTGAGAACACTGATAAGCACCGAATTGGTGATTTATTTAGGCATATTGTCAACTAAATCATCCTTAACCACTGGACACAAGTATATTCATAAACACAACCCTCTTGCTTGCTTTACAAATTCTATTTTTTCATATCTTCTATCTAAACTGCAGGGTAAATACTGTATGTCCTCATACAAGTTGGAGATATGGTTTTGAACGAAGATAAATTTCCCGGTCATTAGTTGTGGTGTAGCCTAGCAACCATGGGGGTGTGTGTGTGTGTGAGAGGGGAGATGCAGATGGAAAGCAAGAGGGAGAGCTCTATCTCCCCTCTTTTTCCTTTTCTTTTCTTTCTTTCAGCTTAAATGCAACGGCCACTAAAGCGGCTCTGCACATTACTCCACTGTGCGTCATTTTAAAGCGTGTAAATGGGCCGGTGCGGTGCAGTAAGAAAAAGGGGCCCCTCATAAGTCCGCCACAGTGAATGAATTATTAATGGGTATAAATCCCAAACAGAGGGATGGGGCCGAGACTAATGTCCACTGGCATGAGTTCCGTAGAGATGGGCAGCGTCTCAAGGATAGCCGGGCAGCCTGGCAGCTTCACACTGCTGTCAGCTAAGGACACTAGATCACTGCAGTGGCAGGGACACTCAACAAAGATCATCCTCACCTCCACACCGCATTGTAAACATAACACCAGAGAGTGTGTGTGTGTGTGTGTGTGTGTGTGCGTGCGCGTGCGCTCTTATTTTTCTTCTTTGTGAAGTGTCCTCTCAGGGATTCTTTGAGGGATTAATTTATGCTCAGGATTTAGGTTTAAGGTTAACTTTAGAAGTAGGATTAAGTTGAGTTTGAAGAGTGGTTAAGAGGTCAAGGAGTGAATGGTATAACATATTAATGCAAAGCTACTACTTGTGTATGGGTGTTTGAGTGTATATATGCAGGTATTATTCCCGCCTCTGTCCATGTGTGTCTTATTTTGTGTATTTGTGTAGGAATCACAATGGTGCAGAGGTGGGACTTTTTTTTTTTCTTTTTTTTTTGGAAAAATCTGCTAAAATGAAGGAAAAGGGAATTTTGCTACACTCGCTGTTTCTGTTAGCAGAAAAAAGCACGGCTATATCCTCATGAATTGTCTCAGCACCTCAGGCTGCCAGAAACAACCATTTACAGCCCGTCCTCATGACTCATCATAATGAAAAATCTTCACACCAAAAAGTCTGTAGTATTGAAAAGAGGAAAGTTTCATTACAGAGTGAAATACCATTTAAAAAGTGACACTCATTTTTACAAAATGATTAGTGAAGGAAAAGTAAGACCAACCATGTATTATAAAAAAAATAATTAGCCATCTCCCAACCTTTGGTTGAGAGATAACGTTTGTAAGAATGGGATCATGTGTCATCTGTTTCAGGGAACTCAAATTAATAAATGCTCTTTTTGGATTAAAGCTTTCAAAATCTATAATTTTTTATTGCAGTTTGTGCCTGCTGGTGAATTCCTTTCATTCTTGTCAATATGAATTATGTGAGTACATGCAATAAGCCTGGCATGCTTGGAAGTTACCCTCTACATTACAATGCAATCCAACAGTCTTGTAATAAATAATACCTAGGTGTTAGGAGGTGTTAGGAGCTGTTACTAGCGTTATAGATATAGTTTAGAAGGCTCCTGCTACACCAACTAGCATGTTCAGAATGCCGTTATCACCTTAATAAAAAGCCCTTGGCAAAACCTTAAATTTCATTATGTGTCAGAAACACTATGTGTGGTCATGTTTAGGCCCCAAAAAAACTTGGTTATGGTTGAGAAATGATAATGTTTCGGCTTAAAACACCCACGTTTGGTGGTACAAAAGCCGCTAGGAAGGCAGCAATGACTGAAAAGAAAGCTACATTCTCAGGCAGAAATGCTACTTGAAAACACAGCAGTGGGTTACCTCTACTGGTACAATCCCTGCTGGAAATGTAGCAATGACTCACTAAAAAGACAACTCCGTTTTGGGGCAGAAATGCCACTGGAAACGCTGTGCTAAAAAACATCCACATGTCAGGGCAGAAACGGTGCTGGAAACGCAGTTATGGGGCTAAAACACCCACATTTGGGTGAACAAATTCCACTGAAAATTAACAACTTGCAGCCACAGCACTCAAAAAACTCAGTAAAAAGATCATTCATATTTTGGGGCACAAACACCTCGGGAAACAGGGACAATTTGGTAAAAAAAACACCCATGTTTGGGGCCAGAAACACATAAACAACTGGTGTTGTTGTTTGTTGGTCTCAAACAGTGGTCTCCAGTAGTCTGCAGCTTGGCAGCTGTCTCGCCTCGATGTCAAAAAAGGCAAAAACCTAAGACTACTCCAGACTCAAGACCCTCTCACTGTCCTCCTGCTGTGACACTGTTTTCTCTTGGCGAATTGAAAGACAACTCTGCCCTGTCCATTTCTGCAGTAAAGATATCAGGAGATGCTTTTTAGGAATATAGGACTCACAAGAAACCTGCTGAAGGTTAAACTAGGTTTACTGGACACTTTTAAGACTGATTATATTGCAGTATAACAGACCTGCTGTAGACAGATGGGTAGAGACAAGCTAGCCCATCAACATAAAGGCTACAAAATACCCATAAATACGTCTCTCTCTCAAAGTTGCAAGGTCCCTTTGTAGTGCAATAGTTGCTCTCACTTTTTAGCCATGCAGGTGGCGTGGCTCTAAAATGTTCAGTTTGTCCATACTTTCATAACCACACTACTAATTAAATCCTATAGTTCAGCAAATGTTAGCATGCCAAAATGCTAAACTGTATGCTAAACTGATGTAATGAACGTGGGTATTTTATCTTGTAATAACATTGTTTTGCATAAGACACATACCTTGTCTGTTAACCTGATTTTTCCAAAATATTTCCACACTGCTGATTTATTCCCCAGTGGGGCGTAAATAACCTCATTATCTTTTTCTTGGATGCTGCTTGTCATTATCTGCCTGCTGCTGTTTGACAGTGACACAGACTTGCCATGGGAATTTTAAAATAAAGGCATATTTTAAAGATGATGATATGGATCAATGTTTTCACCTTTTATGTATTATGATGTATCACTGATTGTTGAATCGATACATTGATCTAGATTGACGGATTGTTACATACCTACTACTGACAATAACATCTAGCTTAAAGCAGCTGTGCTTAAAAATGCCTATCCAAGGCATACCCAGAGAAAATTGAAAGCAGGTCTTGTTCCATTTTTAGTACATGTACATACATGGTCTGATTTGAAAAGCACACCATTAGGTTTTTTCCCCAGCAGTCAGAATCACTGTATGTGCTTCTGTCATTGATTACATAAGTTTCAGCACATTGAAATGAGATGACTACAACTGGGAGGTATTAGCTGGAAAACACAATAGGACCATATCAAGAAGCCTCACATAGTCCAAATTAACAATAGATAACAATATCACAGAAAATAGTAATTTTTCTCAGTTTCTTTCCAGGCACTTTAAAAAAAAAAGAGAGAGAGTAAAACAATGTTCTGAATGTGTGCTTATGTGTGAAACACTATTCAACACAGACAGAAATGTCTATGTAGAAGCTTACTGTATATAAAACACTTCTTGAAAACCTAAATTGAAAGACTTTTTTTTCCAGGAGCCATTTGTTTATCATTTCCGTACATTTATAACAGGCTGTGGGGACAGTAACGAGCTTCAAACTACAGGAGGCCTTAGTGATAGACATCCCTTTAGCTCAGGCCCTGGTTGGATATGGGGTCACAGCAACAGCATTATGAGCTCCTGCTGACTTTAGTGAGGCCTCTATGGAAACCCCAGATGCTTGCCTCCATTTTGAGGTCTTGTTGGGCTGGTTTGTGTTCATGCACGGCAGAGAAATTTTGGATAATATGTGTAGAAATATGAACTTGAATATGAATTTGAAACGAGGCAGTGGCAGTTTGTGGATATCTATAGATGTTACAAAGGGGTTTGGACTAAATATTTCACTGGATTTAGATTGTTCAGACCTTTGAGAGTGTAAAAGAAGTGAAATGGGAGCTGTGTAAAGTGTGTTGATTTGGATAATATGGATCTGTGGATTACAATAATGCTTAATAGGTGAGTTACAAGTGCATGGTTGTGTGTTTATTGAGCCTGCTGTGGTAGTTGTAGCTTAAAATGGTCAGCATTACTGGAGCATAGCTTTTGCAAGATAGGTTATATGAGTAAACCACCTAAATACCAATGAATGCAGCAGTTGTTTTACATATCATAATCATTAAAAGTCACTTTAGGAGGGCCCGCAGGTGGGCTGTCGGATTTCAAACAGTAAGAATGACCTCACTGAGCTGTTGTCACTTTGGAACAACACATTCTAACTCTGACCTCGTCACATATTGGCGCTTGGTTTTGGAATTTCCACATCCACATTTGACATGCAAGGTAGCCTGGGTGCATCTGTTGTTGATGTTCTGGGACGCCGTGTAAACTTCTGCCTGTTGCATGCATAATGTCTTTTCAAAATACACCTCCGTTTTCACAGGCAATGGACAGTTTGCATACAGTGTCTTTCAAAATAAAGGTACTATGTTGGTACAACACCATGAATTGACGTTTTTTTCCTTCAACAACAAACGCACATGGTTTCATCAAGCCAACACACACACACACACACACACACACACACACACACACACACACACACACACGGTTAGGTTCAGGCAACAAAAAGTGCAGCTGAAATTTCTCTGAAGGGCTTTCTACCACAAAAGAATCTCTTGGTGAAGGTTAGGAAAAATGTTGTGTTTCTGTCAGAAAGGGCATTCTTGAGGAAAACCTACAAGGAAAACTTCTTCCATGTGCAACAAAAGTATGTTAAAAACTATGGTATGGCTTTACATTCTCACCGGCCTCCCGGGTAAAAGTCGGTTATTGTAAGACCCATTCACCACCCATCCCACCCGACCTACTCAGACTTCTCGCCCCCTTAAGTTACGTTGTTGTCCTGCCGTTTTTCCCCTGATGTCGTTGGGCACCATTACATGCTGACAGCACCCGGCTGACGTGAAAGGACAGTTTATTTCGTCAGTGTCTTACACAGGAGTCACTACCTTAGTGCCAGCATTCGACGACTTCAGAATGAGACCGAGTTGGGTTTAACTATATTCATGACCAATAAAATATTGCTTGTATGTATATTTATATTCTCCAGGTTCGTATTGTATAGTTTATGTATAGTATACAGCTTATACATCCAAAAGCCCTTCGGTGTACATTTTGCATCCTAGCCGCTCCATTAAATTTAGTATTGATAGGACAGACCTTGGTAACAAGGCAAACAGAGAAGCCAGCTGTGCCTTTGGGGAGCTTTGCTTATTAACAGGCGGGGAGTCAGAACACACACTGAGACACAGAGACAGGGATCACTATTGAGCTGTCTGTCACCAGGGAAATTGCTCCTGTCTATATACTGCAAAAAAATAACATGTCCATCTCAACGAGCGATTTATCTATTTCATCCTGTCTTAAAATCACCGCTCAACAAGTGCGACCACCTGAAGAGAGGACACGGGGGGACTTTTAATTCATTCTATCCCTGCTTTATTCTTTTGTCCAGGTGCCCACTATGCTTTACACAGTAGCTCAGGTGCAGGTGATCCAATTTCGACTCATTTTAAGGGGGAATGTTAACAAATGCCTGTTCAATTCATAATATAACATCTGCAAAACTACTATTTTTTCAATCACATGTACTCCGGCGCTTTTGCACTTGCCTTGTTTATTTTTTTTGTTGAGTCTCTAAACTTAATTTTGTTTAATTCAATCTGCCATTAAAACAAGAAACACTCTCTCACATGCCTATTAACTTTTTCATTTTTTACTCCCAAGTGTCTTCAAATAAATTGGATTCATCTAGTGTTAAGATAATATCACAATTATTGTTCTGAACATGATATAGACCTTAATTAGTGTGTTTTCAGCACCCTGTTTAAACTTTCGACTTACTTGCGTTGGTTATGTGCAAATAGAGTTAATTTAGCATTGTGAGCCTTCTTCTAGCAGCCAGTCATCACACTGGACCAGCTGAGCCGCCGTAGCGGGAGAATAATGAAGCACATTGTTTGCACTGAGAGGTCTGAGAAGATCTGTCACAGCAGGTGAGGCCCTTCGTTTCCGGCTGGTGCTAATGAAGCCTGCTAGGATTCTGTGGTTTCTCGTCTCCACTGTCAGAACGAGCTTTAGAGATTAAGTCACATAGAAATCCGGTTCTCTATTTGAAGTCAAGTTACATAAGAACACCATGCGTCATCAACCCATTCCTGCTCACAGTCTGTAGGGGTTTCCGTGTGATTGCTCTTCTGAAATAGCTTAATGTGGCGTCCACTTTGTGGAATGTTAATCAGTATGTACCACGATGAAGGTAGCAATTAACATGAGAATATTTCCTTTTAAAAAATGTCAATGTCAATATCTGAGATCTCACAGTCTTAAAATTGTTTGTTTTGTCCGACCAACACTTCAAAGATATTCAATTTGCAGTGATAAAAGGAGTAAAAGAAACAAATCCTCATGTTTGAGAAGCAGGAACCAGCAAATGCTCTGAATATTTTGCTTGATAAATTACTGGTCAGGCTTTATAACATCCTAATAACATCCTTAAAGGTTTCCTGGGAAGAAGTATCTAATTTGGAGCTAATTACAGGGAAACTGTTTATATGCCTGTAGACAAATTTCACATTTCCATGTGTTCAGTTGACCTGCTGTGCTCTGACTAAAAGACACAGTAGAATATGGTAGTAATTAATCAGAATGAATTAACTGGAAGTTCACTAATTGAACACTGTCTCTGTTTTCCCTACAATTTGTACCAAATTACATAAATGCTTCCAGGAGACTCTGTTATTGATTTCCACTAAATTATTTGGAAATTACAGAGCTGTCAAATTTAGTGCTGCCGAATTACGTGAAATGATTATCAAAATTGTTTTAGATTAGTGTTCTGTCAATCAGGTCATTGTTTAAGCCCTAACACAGGTTGACAAGAATATTCAGTCTTTTACATCTTAATGTCACATTACAGCGTTCCGGTTTCTTGCACAAGGTCATCTCATCCTTTTATTTGTCTTTTATCAAGAAAATCTTCCGACTCAAGGGATCTAACTCTAACCATAAAGCTGTATTGGCTAATGGAGGTCTTACTACATTAAAATGGGGTCTTCTGAATATAAAATGACTTTCATGTGATAGAGGTCCAGATTAGTGAGGTTTCAGTGCCTGTGAAACTGGGATAATGTCTGTAAAGGTTAAGTTTCTTATGTAGGTCTAGGTTTCCTCAGCCTCTGAGCGCGAACAATGCGAGGCCCAGTTTTGTCACTCTCATGGTTTTGTCTGCTCCCAGTGAGGCCCTAGGTGCAGAGTGAAATGAATCTTGGGTAAAGGCTCAATTAAAAGGCGGGATCCCTCGGCATGCCGGAGGCGCTCTGCGGCCTCCCTGGTCTGAATAGAAAGTGTCAGGAGGCGCTAAAGCATTGAGCAGTGACCGTCAACTCAGACTGACAGCATGTCATCTCTCCTCTTTCAGCTTCACCAGGCACTGCCCCCTTCTCAACCCCCCCCCCCCCCCTACAAATACACACTAATACACATAACATGCATACCACATCTATATCCCCCTCTGTACATACTGTACATACCAAACACTCACAAGTAAAGCCTCCCACGCTTTAGCTACGAGGCTTTTAGTAACTCTGGTGAGTAACTCATTGACTCAGACAAATATTATCATAGTCTCTCTCTTGCTCACTCTCCACTGCTTACACACACTTGTCCATGTAGCCCAGTGCACATAAAAGCATGCACCCACACCAAGACCTGCTCAGGAATGCACATTCACACAGATGCATGTGTGCACACACTGACAAAGTAATTAGTGGGTAGGAGTTCAGAGTCCTGGTGGTTTGCGGTCTGGTCGCAATAAAAACACTCCGGTTAGCCTCATTAATCTTGGTATCCGCACAGGGGAATTTAAACCACCATCTTTTTTTTCTCATTAGTAATGTTGTGCAAAACATCATCCAAAGCACAAACCATCAGACATCATCCAGATAACTTAACCAGTATTGTTTGCATTGTATGGTGACTGCAGCGGCATGTGCCAGTATAAAAATGGCCTTGGTTTGAAGAGGTTTTATCAACCTCTTTCTTGGTGGAAGAAACAGAAGCGCTTTGTTAATACTCTCATTCAGCTAGGTGAATGCATTTAAACGGTTGACCCAAATGTGCCCAACTAAAGCGCCATTAGAAAGAAAGCAAAGTGAATCTTGTGGGGTAAATAGCACAATCGTTTCTAATACATGGATGTTGGGTGCAGTGGCATGCTGCCGAGCCGGGGCCATTTCTATTCAAATGGCTGCAGTCACGTGTTTCGGGCCGTTTGCGCTTGGCTGAGCCTGGCTCCCTGGATTGGATCACCAAGTTAAGGCCCCTGATTAGAATGCTGAAGTGGATCAGCAGATGATTCACCTTCCCTTGGCTCCAGCATCAAGCTGTTTGTGTCTGCATGCCATTCAACACTGGCTAACACACTGAGCTCAGTGCAGTAGCTTACAGTTAGTGTAGTTTTCTTGAGAATTGTTGTGTGCTGATGTAAAGTGGTAATATACAAGGGCGTGGTTGTTTTTGTTATGGTGACACGTTCGGAGCCAGGCCCTCTTTGCTCTGATGTTTCTGCACTGCACTTATCAAAGCTCACTTGGCAAACTATCCGTTTGACATTGTTTTCCTGGTGTGTTTTGGTGAACCGATTTTGAGTATTGCTTATGCTTACTGCTAGAGGTGCACTGATCCAAATTTGTACCTCCAAATCAGGGCTATAGCGACCATTAAATACATTGAAGTGATGTCTTTTGTATATTTTTCTGGGACTCTGGGTGTTTTAACATTGAATCATTAGATATCTACACATTAGGATGATTACAGCATTTGCAAACCCAGTGTTTTTATCATTATTATTATTATTATTATTATGTTTTCAGGTTGTGCCTCTGTCCATTCTATTCTCATGAATGTGTTATCTCAGGAAAACCTTGAGGGAGTTGCTTCAAATTTGACACAAACCTCCACTTGGCCTCAAGGATGTACTGATTGGATTTTGGCGGTCGAAGGTTAAGGTCATTGTGACCTCACTTCTGGCCCTTTTTTGTGAATGTGATATCTCAGGAATGCCTGGAGGGAATTTAATTACATCTGGCACACATGTTCACTCTGACTCAAGGATGAACTGAGATTAGATTTGGGTGGTGATAGTCAAGGTCACCGTGACCTCACAAAACATGTTTTTGTCCACAACTCAAGAATTCATACGCTAATTATGACAAAATTCAACACTCTTATAGGATGAAATGATGAAGTGATGACATTTTATATACAAAAGGTCAAAGGGCAACCTTGCATATTGTTTTTCTGGCCATTATTGAACGCCATAACTCAGGAACAGAACATTTGTTCGGATGCTGAATGGCCGACACTAATCTTGAAACTGGTGATTGTATAGATCTTCTGTGCTCCTGGGTTGAAGACGTGTGTGAAACATTCACGTTTTAGTATATGCAGTTTCTTTGCAGCAACATCTATATTTCAAGCATTATCTACTGGCTTGGCTACAACATTGTCTTCTGTCGTGTTCCTCTGGTAGTCAGGCTCATCGATTTTGCCGACACTGAGCTTCAGGTTATTGTCGTTGCACCATGTGACGAAGCTCTCTATCAGTTCTCTGTACTTCTCTGTAAAAACAGTCTCTAAGTGAGGCCAGCATACTTTTTTGCCAAAAAATATACATGATACCTAGGGGTGTAAATCACCAGTCTCATCACGATACAATATTATATCGATTCTTTGAAAAACGAAACGATATATGCCGATATTACAAAGTCTGCCACGATACGATTTTGATTCGATGCGATTTAGGGGCCTGCGATCGATATGAGATGCCCATTTAACTCAATCAGTTACAGAAGAAGCTGCCACCCCTTTCTTTTTTGATTTTGGCCATAAGAAAATAAAAAACAACACATAAATAATGTAAATAACTGTAACTGCTTAAGTGCAGTGACGTTTACTTTGAACTAACTCCACTAGCACATAAAACAACACATGGGATAAGTTTACCTTCAGGGCTTTCTGCCAGAAAGTCCTTTCAGAAAGAAATCTTTTCATTTCAACACAAACCATCATCTTTTTCATAAAACTTTAGGACTATCTGGCTTAAAGCCCTGAAGGCAAACTTCTCCCAGCAGCCCTAAAACACGGACTAATAACAACATCATTTAACATAAGTATTAAATTCAGCTCAGTAATAACTGTCAAGGTTCATATACACAACAATTGTTTTTTTGCTAGTGACCCGAAATTAGCTTTAGCATGTTTACATTGCATAAATTAGCCTAGTGGCTAGCGGACATTTTCCTCTACTTAAAGCTTAACAAACTACATGCAGCGTTATTTTTTCCTTTCTTACCTTTGGTTTAAGTCTCTGTATCTCTCTACAGAACAGCTCGGTTGAATATTGGTCTGCATGCACCTTATTTCAGTTGAACATTGTTGAAACTGAGCAGCTAATGTTGCTGTTGTGAGAAGTTAGGGGGATGAGATGCCCATCCAGCAAGTCACATTACGTCGTATTTTTATCTCCTAACGGTGTTGTTTACGTATGGCGTGTGCTCTGTCCGTCAACCCCCTATTTATATCCGAATAAATAACGTTATCGTCATCGTCTTTCTTTCAGTTGTTTGCCCTCGCCTGCTGATGTTTGACAGTAACACAGACTTTCAAAATAAAAGCGTATCCTAAAGATATAGATTGATATAGATTGATGTTTTCACTTTCCATCGATGACATTGGATCATTGATCATTGAATCGATAAATCGCACTAGATCGATGGATTGTTACTAGGGATGGGCAAATGATTAAAATTCATTATTCGATCATCAAAAAAATTAACGATCAATTATCAATTAATTGATAAGCAAGTATTTCAAAAGAGAGAAAACAAAAGAGTGCAGTGCAGACTGTCGCCGCAAGAGAGCGCAGCTGCCCCAGTTCTGAGCTTCAGCCCCCCCAGGCCAAAGAGGAAGAATGGCGCGCATGTGCAGTTCACCCCTGGGTGTTTACAACCGTTGCCAGCCAGGGGTTACAAGCTTCAGTTTTGAGCGAAACCTCCGTCTTTCAAAGGCGTAGTGTTTTCAGAGGCCTCAAGGGAAGCCGCCGAGGCTTTGGAGAGCGATGAGAGCCTTCGTCTGTTTATGATTTTTTGCAGCAGGGTGCCTCCATAGGCACGGCGGCTCGCCGGGCCTGTAGCATTGTAGGGGAAACACTGCAACTATTGAGCAAAATAATTTGTGATCGATCAAAATCTTTAACAATCAATTATCGATAATCGAAACTTGATGCCCATCCCTAATCGTTATACCCCCTTAAAATTCCTTCAGAGTCTTCACTACGCACTTACTGGGCAGACATGGATGTAAACTGCAACTTGGTTGGTTGGCAGAGGCATAATACTGTAAGGCAGTATAGTTCAACCAGGATTTATTATTTCTTAACAGGAGTGGGCTTTGAATCAATATTTTGACCTTCATGTTGTGAAACAGAGTTCAGGTCTGTAATTTCTGAAAAATTTCAATAAGAAAATGTGATTGAATACTTATTACAGAAAAGTTGGAAGCAACTTTCTCAAACTGTTATTTTAGTTTGAGTGTATTTAGTTGTGTTGACTGTGTAAGCAGTTGTGGATTTCCTGAGGAAACAACTAACTCTAAAAATTCAAAGAATTGTATAAATTTGAGAGACTTTTTGTTGGAGGCAGGCTGTGGGAGGATTTCAATTCATGACCTCAGTATTTCTAAAATTTTGGCTATGGCCCTGCTCCCAATGATAAATATGATATTATAATACCTGATCTGGGGTTACTGGAATATTTTAAGTATTGCTCCAAAACTAGTGCTCTACTTTCTGTTTCAACTTGGAAAATATAGAAATTTTATGATAATAGTGACTAATGTTATAATTTACTGATTCAATTTATGGGATCAATGCATCACTAGTTACTGTTAGTTCAGATTTGTCCTAACAGTCTGCTGAAACTAAAAGTCATTATTTCTTGTAGTCCAAGGGATGTTCCCTAAATGGTTGAATCACTAGTGCAATTTTACAAATGTATTATATCAATCAGTATTAGAGGAAAAAAAAGTCGAATGTGCATTTATTCATCCAAAATTTTGCAGAGCATCACTTGAATAAAGGTAGACCACCTAAACTCGATTACATAGTCCAATGAACTGGGAGAAGTTACAGGAATCTATTCTGTCAAAGCTCGAAGCTGTGAAATGTGTTTTATGAAAGGAGAGAATACATCTGCTCATGTTTTGTCAGTCATTTCCAATTCAGCCCTATAATTGTAGATGTGCATTGTGAATGCCAAAATTATTCAGCTGGTGCTGACCCAACCACTAGCAGTGCATCATAAATAATTGATGCCTTAAGACATAACTGGTATTAATATACTCACTGGCCCAGTATTATATTTTACCCAAATTTATTTAAAGCCATTAATTTTTTATCTCACATTCTGAAATAGCTAGACATGTGTTAAACAGCTCGCAGATGGATGACTGCCAAAATTGCTTCATGTCTCAGTTGGATTGAGCCGATTGGAAACTGGTTCACTGCTGTTTTTGCTGCTGTTTATAGACCTGATAACAGCACATCATTTCTGGAAATACTTTAATCTTAGAAATGACCAGAGATAATCTTCTAAGGGTAATAAAATAATTTATCTTGAAACCAGTTTTATATAACATATTGGTCTTTGGTCCATGAATTCAACAGTTACTGATCAGTAATTACAGTGTGCGTTAGAGTTGTTTGACAGTGAGCTTAAAGCTGTGATCAACAGTGGGGAATCAGATGCACGTTTCGGGTAAATATCACTTGAAACACGTTTTAAAAAAAGTCACATTGAAAACAGAGAACAGAGGGGGAGTAAACAACATGAGGGAATAAAGTGTTACATCTGTGCTCCAGAAACGGCTAGTATCAGTCAGGTGAAATCAAATACAATGAGGATTTAGGTTGGATATCATTATCCGCACTGAGGACTGAGGAGTTGTTGTTGGTATTCAACTGATAATTTCTCTGACCCACAATCCTCTTTGGTTACCCAGCAACAGGCTGCCCGACGACTTCCCCCAGGAGGGAGATTTGGTTTAGGAAGCACAGGAAACGGGAGGAGGCTGGCCTATGGCAGGAGACTGAGAGAAAAAGGAAAGAGATGCTATCTTTTATCAAGAATGGTCGTATGAGCCAACCAGCACCAAACCCTTGTTTCGACTTTATCTAATACAGGTGCCGCAGGATGCCTCCCGGTCAGTCGCTGCACAAGCAGAAAAGAAGCATTACAGAAAAAACCTGTACAGTGTACCTAACAGGAGAAAAATATATAGCACAGGCAGCTTGGCAAGAGGCTGTCCGTGGCCTATAGCAGTGCCATAAACATTCTACAGTTCAATATTCTTTGTGTAGGAATTTCATTTTGTTATGAAAAAGTTTTTCATGCAGCACAGCTGTAATTTCTTTTTCTGCTCCCAAGGTAACATTGGCAGTATGAATGCATCACCTGCTTGAGGGTTATGTGTCGCAGCACAAAATGAAAGCAAAAACAAAAGACTGATCTGGATAGAGGCCGACCCTCTTTGTGCCTCTGCATGCCTGTGAACAACATGCCACTGCTCTGCATTGATCTGTTGCATGGGAATAGTACAACGTCTGATCGATCGCTTGAACTTGTCATGCTCATCATGTGCCTCTGAGCAGAACAGGGAAGCAAGAGGTGTGATGGCTCTGTGAGTCAGCAAAGGGCTGAATTTTATAACGTCGTCCTTGGCTGTAAGTACACTGCATGCAATGGTAGAAGAGCAATGGTTGACATCATTTACTTCAATAAAAGTATCAGTACAACACTTAGAAAATACTCCACTACAAATCAAGTCCTGCATTCAAAATCTTACTTGAGAGGGATTATCAGTAAAATGAAGTAATATTTTGTAACATTTTCATGAAACCAAACCTTGTTTAGGATATGTGTGCATTTTTTTCAGCAATTACCATTCAGTGTATTCACTTTTTATAATTGCCTCTTTGTTTAATAGTTTTCACTGTCAGTAATGCAGTCCAGCATTCCCACGCTGCCTTTAAAATGCCTTCCTACTGGAGGAGGGATCCACAGGAAATTATGCATGTTTACAACCCAGTACTACTGGTTTTAATTTTGTCTCATTGATAAGGACCTCTGTGTTCACTGTTCGCTCTCCTAGCACCACACCAGAGCTGTATTAGGTTACTGCTAATGCAAACCGAACATTTCCTACTGCTACTGCGTCACATTAAGACCCTTCAAATGGTGAAAGTGGTCATTATGGAGCAGAGCGACTCCTCTCAATGTTGTATATTATATTATTGGATTGTTATTACCAATGCATTAGTGCGTGAGCAGATTTTTACTGTTGTCGTTGGCAGGTGAAACTAATTTTAGCTACTGTCAGTATTTTTGGGTCGAAGCAAATTATGTGTTTTGTATGTAAAAGCAAAGCAACTTAATACTATAGCTGTCAAAAAAATGAAGTGGAGAAAAAATATACAAAAATGGCCTCTGAAATATGGTAAGAGTACACAGTGGCATCAAATAGAAATACTCAATGCAACTACAAGTGGCTACAAAGTGTACTTAAAGCTGGGGCAGTTTGATTTTGGTGCCACTGGGCGACAACTCCATAATAAACTTTGAGCATATTGTAACTCAAGTGGACTGAGAGAACACTAGACTTCTGCACCTCCTCTTGGCTCTGTTTTCAGGCTTCTGAAAATCTAGGCCGTGACGGGAGGCTTTGGCCAATCACAGGTCAGTTCAGAGAGAGGGTGTTCCTGTTGGCTGTTCTACAAATGCAGAAACGCATGCATGTCCCTTCGGTGAAAGCCTGATTAAATGGCAGCGAGTCATACAGAGAAAGTCACTTTTCCAGCATTGGCAGCAAGTACCTACACTGCAAAGTAACCCCAAAGAAGAGGGCAGACTTTTAAAAAAAGAAAGTCTGAACATAAACGCAATACAACATGTGCCTTCTGCTAACTGGAGCCAAAGGCTTATGGCTTCAGGCTTCAAGTGCTCGTTTACGTTGCTAATGTTAGCTAGCGCATCAAATCACAGTGTGTTATCCACCGTACTCCCCGTTGTTATGAAACACCTTGCCAAAAGGAAAGCAGGCAGCTGCTTCGGAGACTGACCCCCAGTCAGCGGCCGCAGCAATGCAAATCCAGTCAGCACAAGCCCCAGCTCCACAGGCCCAGACAGCCCCAACTCATCACCAAACTACAGACTTTCTGTTGCTGCAGTTACACAAGTTAGACTCAACGCTGTAGCTTCCCACCAGCCTGCTGTGACACCTAGTGCTTGAGCGTTTGTTTCGGCTAAATTCAAGCTGCTACAGCCACCGAATGAAGGTCTGTGTCCTGAGCTCTTGCCTGCTGTCTTCCTGGAGAAGCAGTCAACAGTGGCCAGGAGCAAGGCGGAGCATTGGGGTGGCTAGCTAGTAGTGATGCCCAGGTCATCCCACAATCCCACAAAGTTATAAATAATTTACAGAAACACTGGGCTATAGTCCATGCTACAATTCCCGTCTTTTGACCAGGAATATCTGTTGAAGTCCCACACATTTAAACCTCTCTTGTCATAATGTCTGATGCAATCTGAGCTGTGCGCTCATGTAAGCAAACTGTGAAGGATATCAGCCGTGCACAAAAGATCATATTTAAGATTTAACCACTTAAAGTATGGGTAAATACTTGCTGTCTTTGTATAGCTGTGCTTTTTAAGCAGAAAACACCTGTTTTATATTGTGATATTTTCTAGAAATTACTTAAAGTATAGCAAGTGGGTTGTTATTAGTGACGGTAATTGCCGGAAACTTTTAGCTCTAGTGTGCAGGTTTGTGGGCCAATTTCGGGTGATTGCTTAATGCATATGTTTGCGGCTAGGGCGGGGCAGATTGGCTGTGTTAACGGGCCGTACATCACTACTAGCTAGCTAATTCTTGTCTCATTTGTTGCCTGATAAACAGAGAGAGAAGAAAGGACTGAGCAAATGAGCTGAGTGCAATTGTACTGCTCAGTGAAATAGGATTAAATGGGAAACACTGGGTTACTGTATGAGCTGTGTGCATATGCCCGGAGGGGTTTAGGACAGAGAGGAGAGCTACAGGAGGAGGAGGGTGCATTTTCAGATTCAACCGTTTCCTTCCAGATTTCTGCCTACCAGAGCTTTAACTACACTACTTGAGTGAATGTACTTTAGTTGCATTCCACCACTGTCTTCATGTGCACATTTCTGTCAAGAACCTTTATGGAAATTGAAAAACTGTTCTGTGTTTGTGCAATCACAATGAGGATTGATTTCAAGTCATTTTGCACACACTAAGAAAACCAAAAAGATATGTTGACACCAGGATCTACAGGAATTCAACAGCAGACATCTTTATTGATATGTGCACCTTTTCCATTGTTGCGGCTGCCACAGAACAGACATTGATTCTAAATTCACCCTGCAGACGACTTAGAATCGATCCCTTTTTGTGTCGCCTAGATCTTCTGCCAAGTACAAACCTGGCAAATGTCTCCCTTTCAGCTGAGAGAAAACGACTTTGTGCTCCGAGAAAAAAAGCCCACCATCATTGAAGGCCATGTCTTTTTTTTTGCCTATGGTTCAGCACCTTAATTGAATTTTTTAATAACGCTCACCAAAAGAAGAGGGGGTAGTTTGCTCCCTCTCAACTCAGCCTCACTTCTGGATTTACAAGGCATTAGCATTCTGGAGAGAATGGGCTGCTCTCCTTTGAGAGGAAGGGGGAAAAAAAACATTGTCAGGAAGCAGTTGTCTGTAAATGAATGGCAGGGTCACCCACCACAGTAAAATGTTAATGAGGAACAGTACACTGGTTCAGAATGCAGGAGGGCTTGAAAGAGGCAAGCTTGAATACAGCACGCTGCAGTAATTGAGGCGTACTCTCCTTGCCACAACCGCTGAAAACAAACAGTATCAAAACATAAGGCAATGTGGTCACAGTTTGAAACTGTATTAGGGTTGTTTTTTTGTTTTTTTTTTAAGGCGCCACTCTCATAATAAGGTCCATATGTCAATAAAATGACATTTATATTTTAGCATTTAAACATTTTTACTCATCTGGAGTAGCTCGCTGCTGTAGGCTGTAATAGAAAAATATTAGATTAGTAACACTGCAACTAATAGAGCAGAGGGCAAAAGTCAAAGCCACAACACTCCAACAGAAGGTGTGAATAGATGTTCTCGTGTACCCAGGACATTCATATGTATGACAGAAATGCCAGAGAGTAATATCCAGACAGGAAGCCTATTCTGGAAATGAGATTCAGATTGGATAATTTAATACTGCGCAATGGGTTTCCTATGAAATCGCAAGGCTATATGGTGTAAACTTTTCATGTGAAGGTTGTGTATTCTGAAGGACAAATTCGCTGAAATGTCACGTCATATCTAGCTCACGCTGCAGTAGGTAAGGAGTTGTCATTGTAAATTGTTTGATCAGCCCTTGACGGACATGTTATAGAAACAGCGTGACCTTTCTGGAGCTTCTGTGGCTATCAGCAGTTTGTGGTAGTGGTACAAAACTCAGCTGTCCTTATCACCTCAGAGCCTCGTGCTGAATTTTAGTTTTATATTAGGATAATGGTCGACTTTTCTATATTGATTAAGGTGTTACTGACTGTTGCCACCTCAGTGAGGATATCACTTGTGATTGCAGCTGCCTCAATCGAGCTGTTATAAGGACCTAATATGAACACAATAGCAGGATAACCATGGATGTAAGCAGAGAAATTAGCAAATGAGCCAAGGACAGAGATGAAAGGGACATTTGAGATGAAGTAAAATTAGAACGGAGGAGAAAGAATACAGTTCTGTATCCATATTAAAGAATATTTTCTTCCTTTTTAGATTTTATAACACAGGATGAGAGCATAGGTGACCACCAATCAGGGTTGGCAGCCTAGTCACCAGAAAATATGTGGGCATTGTATGTTTTTTTTTCCAAACCACAGGTATGATGCATTTGTACGTTTCATATATTTTATATCAACTAGGGATGCACAATATTAGATTTTTTGCTGATATCCGATATGCTGATATATAACAGCTTATTTGGCCAATAACCGCTATCACTATATCCACCTTTTCCCCACCTAATTTTAGTGATTATCAAGTCTCTTCTGTAGACAAATTAACATCATATTATGCATGCGTACTCTTATCATGATGGCCCACCAGCAGACGGAGACATCAAATAAAATGCTTTTCAGTGTATGTAATATTCATTCATCGTGCAAAATAAGAAAAAGCATGTTGGCCGATTCTGATAGTTCATTTTAAAGCCAATATCGGCCGATACCGATGACATGCTGGTATTATCTAACATCCTTAATATCAGTGTTTCTAAAGTTACATAGCATGTGAACTGACATCTGGAGCTAAAGTTAGGTAGTTTGTCATTGAGAGGTGGAGGTCGTGTTACCTCGATGAGAAGCCTGCCAAGGTGCAGAACAGTGTTCGACCAACAAACAACAAAGCCAGTTGTTTTCAGCAAATCATTGCTACATTTCCAGCAGCTTTTTAGCCACCTTGGGTGTTATTTAGTGACCTGCTTCTAATCCATTTCAGCCGGGTCAGTGCCATGAAAAGTGAATGTTTTTTACTGAGACATTACTGCGTTTCCACTTGTGATTGTGCAACCAAAAGCAGTTAGTTTAAACCAAAACGTGATCTTTTCCTAACCATAGCCTAATTGTTTTAGTGTCTAAACCTTACCACAAACTTGAACTTAACCACAACGTTGTTTAAACATAAAAAAAAAAACGTAAAGCTACAAGGTATCCGCTACATGTGTTATTGTCATAATAACACACAAATGTAATGTATCTGTGATTTGTAGAACTGTACAATGCCATCTTTTATTCTGCCAATTGTGTTGCAGCATTAGAGAATAAACACTAGTAACAGTTTATAACAAAGTACACAATATCATTTCAAAATATCATGAGATGTTAGCAATACAGTACTTTGGACTAAATCAGATTTCACAGTAACTGCCATTGAAGAAGTAGCTTCTGTAACAAGTCGAGCTAAAATGATTTGTCAATTACAGGACTAGCCGTTGAACAGAACATTAATTGGCAGGTGTTTTGATAATTTATTAACTGCTTTAGTAAATTTAAAGGAAATTTTATAGACTGTATAAAGTAATGGACATAGCTACTGTGATGTCACCCAGTGGTTTGTGGACTGCTGTTTTCAAGCCTCATGTTCGGCATTTTGGCTATTGCCATTTCGTTTTTTTTGTTTAATGTCGCTGTTGTCCCTGGTTTCATATGAGTAGAGGAAAAGTATGCTAGCCGCTAGGCTAATTTATACAATGTAAAATACCATAGGCTCGTGCTTATAACATTAACATGTTGTATTTGTGGGCAAAATGTGTCCAGCAGTCTATGGGAATTTACATGTTTTGGAGCCAGCCTGAAATGGTCATTCATGGTTTTGGGACTTCCAGATTGCCTTAATGTTTCAGCCTTGGAGGTTGATGCTTAGGAACTTTACAGACTCTTGTTCCAGCGTCTGCAATGTGAGGGTTTGCTGCTTTTCACTATTCAGTGTTAATCATGAACTACTTGAAAGGTATTCAATCAATAGCAAATTGTTTCTGATTATTTTTCTTTACACACTATATCTGCTGAAATGTGTGTACCTTTAGTGTTTTGAGAATACATTTGGCAAGCTAGATATGAATTTTACATTTTAGTCTGCAAGACTTTACCACTACTTGTGGATTCATATGTCCTGAAATATTTCCCCCCAGTTGTATCAGGACTTGTTCTTCCTTCAGCATTATGCTAATTTGGATGAGGCAATCGTACCTTTGTAGGTTGAACACTCACCTGACTCGTGATTGCCTGAGAGATGGCACATAGTTCACAAAGTCAGACTCATGGAATTGCAACACAAGTTGCTCCTCTAGGACAGTCTGACATTTGTGCACGGCAAAAAAAGAATCTCCTGGAAAATTAAAGACTGCTCATGCTTTTATACTTTTAGTCATGATGATGGAGTAAAATGGAAGTCATATTGTACATGTCTTGCTGAGATTCTGCCCACTGGGTGACCATATTTTGCATAAATGGCAACTGAACTTCAAACTAAAAGCCCTCTATATGCAGCACTTATCTCACAGGTGGTTGCCTTGGTTACCCAAGGCTGGACACTGTACCTGGAAAATTGATGTATGAATGCAACACACAGCAGACATTGGCAAGGTATATGGAGGAAAATCAGCTTTAGCAGCAGGCTTACTTTAATCGCACAACATGCTTCTAATCCATTAGTTTTTGTTTTTGTTGTACAATCCATGAAGTAATAAAGGTATGGAGTTAGATTTGTCTCATTAATACCTGTAAATGCACAGAGGGTGATCTACAAATATTTCTTGATCTGCACACATTTCATAATTACGTGTGTAAACAGATCGACAATCTGTGTGTAAATGTGTAATCTGTAAATATAAAACACATTCCACAAATACAAAAAATATCTGTGAATACATTAAATTAATTTGCAAATAAATGAAAAGCTTCTATCTATCTTGCTTTTTACACACACGGATTTTTGAGACAAACTTTCCGCCGGTCCGTACAAAAATGCACTCGTATCACACTCGGCCATCTTCGGATAGCACGTGATCACCCAGCTGATGACGTCATTTCCGCATGTGAAAGTAAGAGCACGCAGTCTTTCTATGAGCTGTTTTTTGTTGTTGTTTTTTAATAATAATCAGCGATAAGTAACGTGCATTCATTGTTTTATGTTAATGTCATACAGTGTGTGTTTATTTGTTCTATGTATCTGGCACACACTTTTGCATACATTTCTGTTCGAGTATGAGGTGGCTTGGCTGCTTCTTCAGTTGGCAGTTATCAGCCAACTCATCCTTTATATTTTTCATTTATTCTTTCCAGTAGGATTAAAGTCACAAAGCACTTCACATCTTATTATAAGTGTACTCTTACTAATGTAGTTGTAATGTCTGTGCTGACCGCACCGTGTTTAGTTAGGTTACATTGTTTCAGTGAGGTTACGTTAACTGTTGTAAGATATGACAAGTGGCAACACCTTGGTTAAGGTCTTTGATAGAACAGCTGTTGGTGTTGGTAGCTCTTTTTGTTAAGAAATGTAATATTGTAGTTGTATTGTTCATTGTCAATTTTACACACAGATTGTCGATCTGTCCACACACATAATTATGAAACGTGTGCAGATCAAGAAATATTTGTAGATAACCTTCTGTGCATTTACAGGTATTAATGAATCAAATCTAACTCCATATAAAGGCTGGTTCAATTTGCAGTAATGTTTGATGGAAATCTTGGTACCAAACACAAGGACATAGGACTGTGCCACCAATATGTTTGCCATAAGCATATTAAGGTTTATTGGATGCCTTTGCCAGCAGCACTACTTAGGTTTTTCATTTCATCTGTCAGAGGTAGACTTCACCTGCATACTCAACCAGTAACTGTAAAATGTCCTCCAAGGTACAGTACATGGAATGTTAATTGTAAAACCCTGAGGTGGAGGTTTCCTGAGTGAAATCAATCATTTTCCAAAAACGAGTTATTCAAATGTGCTTGGTCTTAATGAACATGATATCTATCATCTGTGGCTCATTAGGTTCCACATAAGCACAGTCCATCATAGACTCATATTTAGATAATTCATGTCCTCATAAAATAGGGAGTGCATCGTTTTCTTTGCAGAATAATTTTCCATATTTTGTAGCACAAATATGAGTTTGTGGTAGCCTTATATCAATACCTTGATAATTACATCAGTGAAAAACTGCATTGGAATTCTGTTAACTTATTTACATAATTTGTTTGAGTAGCACTAATCTAAAAACTAAATTGTTTTTCGATTTCAAACTATTCTTCACACATTTGTGCTTTGACATTTATTTTGTAAAGTGTATATTGTACAGATCTGTACAGTATATTTTCTGTTCTTATAAATATTTTCATAATAGCAATGGATCACATGACTTAACATAATGTGAAGGGGGTGCTCATAGTCATGAACTCACAGAGAATAATTACCAAACTCAGCAGTTCCCCTCGGCTGTATGAAGCATTGTAACCTCTTTCAGCTCATTGTTTTGGCAGCTAGCTGTGAACAAATGCCGCGTTTCAACAGCTGTACTCAACTCACTCTAGAATTAAAGACCGGACCTGGTACTTTTTTGTGGTACCACCTCGGTTGAGGTTCCAAGCGAGCTGAGACAATACTCAAAGTTGACGATAAAACACTGACGACGGCTGACTGGTCAAAGAAAACTATCACTAGGATCATCACTAGTGTGACATGAGACAGCTTGCACAATCAAACACACCATTTTTAAAAAAACAAACTACTGTCAGTACCAATGGTGATTTTTTTATTCACTTGATCCAGATTTTGTAAAAATGGCGGCTCCGTACGCTCAGAGTTTGAGAGGAACAGAATACAAGTAACGTTATGTATTTAAATTATAAAATATGAGTAACTGTATTCCATTACAGTTACGGTTTAAATAAGTGGTAATCCGAATTAACAGATTACTTTATAGGTATAGGTAGGTATAAGTTTATGTTTTTATTTTTATTTTTTTGTTATCTATTAGTATGCTGCAACTGGCTGTGACTGACACAGTGCTGCCATTTTGAGCTGAACTTTTGTCGGACACTCTGTTTCTATTTATTCCTGTCGCTCACTTGGAAAGCTCTGCAATGGACAAGGAACAGCTGATTCACAAAGTTGTAATGAGAAGTTATCTACACATCACCTCCTCATTTAACCGCAAAAACCTAAATAAGGTGTCAGCTGGCTGGAGGGAGATCACCAGGGAGCTGAAAGACCATTGCTGATAACCACCTAGTTGCTGTTGGCTATATTGTATGTCATTTCCATTAAATATCACAACATAAAACATGTTTTTTTTCTGTTTAGAAGGTACAAATGTAGAAGGATAGAATATAGTCGCCCATCTTTCAAATGATTTTGTCTCCAGTAAAGCGCACAGCTGATTGGCAGCCTACATGGTTTGTTTACATGATGTAACAGAGTGTTGTGTTGAAGATGATCAGTTGAGAGTCCTGCATACACTGAGGGGGTACTATCCCCAGTGGAAAACGAAATAGACATAGAGGACCTTGTACCTAAAGTGAGCTTAATGGAGTCGAGCTGAGCTGAACCAGGCAGTGGAAATGAGGCAATAGTGATGCATTTAGCAGATAGACAGCCGGATATCTCCCTCTGAAGTTGGTGGAATGGACAGGATGTTGAATATTGAACTGAAATTTGTTGAGTAGACAGACATACAACTCCATATGAATGCTAATGTTGTTCTGTGTTTGCTAGATGTATAAATAGGTAACTATTTTCCAGTACATTATCTTTAATGTGTTGCAGTATTTTCTCACTGCCCCCATGTGGCCAAAAAAAATCAATCAATGCAAGTTTGAGAAAAAGTAAGAGCTCAAACAACCCTCGCTCCCACAAATAGTCATTTTTACATTGCTGTTTGTATATAGATTTGGAAATATGAATGACCTTTTGGTGAGCTTTAGAGGTGTTGATAGGTTGCTGGGTTTTTCCGCCCACTATAGACAGACCACTATAGACAGATCCAGGTTGCTTTCAGTCTTTATACTATGCTGAAATAAAATGTACTGCACTGGCTCCAGTACAACCTCTTTATATATACTAAAACTAAGACCACACAAAGTTAATTAACCTTAAGAGGTGAGTGAAGTTTGTTCTACGTACAAAAGGTGGGTCAAGAGAGTTGAGGTGGGTTTTCACCCCCACAACAACGACAACAACCTGCCTCCATACATGTGATACATTGTGTATTGGAGGAGACACCAGAGAGCTGGTGAGGTTGTAAGTGCTTTGGTCTGTAGTGTGTGCCGTGACCCCTGGCAGGGCCTATTAGAGGAAATGTCTCTGTGGTCTACATGCCTCCAACCTCTCTGGCAGCCACCGAGCAACATCAATTACACCCACAGCAGCTCCAGCCTATAGCTACACTAGTATATTGCCATCACCACGGGGGTAATTGGTCCACTATATACTTCCAATTCCGAGCAAGTCGCAGCCTATTTTTCCGGTCGCTCGACACTGGTCCATGTTAAAATTTGCTATTATAGCCTGCAGCTTCAGGATGAGGTCCTGAGATTGAACAAGAAGGGGGGAGGAGCAACATACTGTACTCGCAGTGATCACAGTGATCAGCTGTGAAATATTGATGCATATTGGACTGACGCAGTCTCTGTTTTGGCTCATGAATACCATTTACCAGCAGTGGATCCACACATACAGTGCAGTAAAGTCGAGTAGAGAAGAGTGTTTTTTTTCCTTTGCATATTCCTCTGAGATGGATGTACATGCATGATGCGTCTCCCTGCGGCGAGTACAACTTAAATGTCCTCCTCTGCAGTGATGCACACATAAACTGTTGTTGGAATGGGACCTGTGACCTTTTCATTTACAGGACAGTTTCTCTACCCACCAGGCCAACGCCGCCCGCTTAAAGTGACCGGACAGTTCTGTAACAGACAGGATGACAACAATAATTAACTCCATTTATTACATAGTCCAGGATAATGTAAATGTCTCATGTCATTTCTGTTTATGCACCCTTAACTTGACTGATATTAGTCATGACAGCAAGAGAGCACACACACTGTAACACCACAGCCGTACACTTGAATGCTCAATGCCACACACACATGCGGTGGAATTATACACACTTGCGTACACACTCCTTTTAATTCCATTTAATTTAATGAAGCTTTATTGGCTGAGATTTTGCTGAAAATTATGTTGCCACAGCTCATACATACAATAAACAGACTGATGGCAAACGATAAATGATAAATAAATACGAGGAGTGAATATTTATCGGCACGTGTGAGAACACACACATGTACAATAACGCTACACGCTGGCATCCATGCACAATTAAAAAACACCATGTGTCCGCTGTGGGTAAGTGTGTGTGTGTGTGTGTGTGTGTGTGTGTGTGTGTGTGTGTGTGTGTGTGTGTGTGTGAATACTCAGTGCGGATTCTGCAGCAGATGAAAGGTCAGTGGAAGTACATCCCAGCCCAAAGCGCTGTATGTGGTGTACATTCAAAAAGACAGGGAGTGCAAGAGCCACACACACACACACACACACACACACACACACACACACACTTGAACACAACCATCACGGATACAAAAAGCAATCCCAGAATGCAGATGTGCACCACACACAAACAGATGCATGCAGAAAGCAAATATAAACAAAGAGCTGTATACCGTACGCCACAGAAGGACAAAGACAGATACATGCACAAACACACAAGGGGGCACACATACAGAAACACCAGGCCCCCTGGCTGAGGCACTGGGGCCAATTAGGATGCCAAGACCAATGCATCATTTGAGGGAGCCAGCTGTCTGTGGGCTGCCCTGATGTGGCTGTCCTCACTGTGCTCTGTAAGCCCTCTGCTCCTGGGGGCCTGGACCAGATCTGACACACACACAGCCAATCTCTCCCTCGCTCCCGCTCAAGAAACAGGAGGCATGTCACAAGCAACAGGTTAACCGGTTGGCTCGTGCAACAATTTAAATTCCATTTTCCCCGTTTAAAACATTAATGTTGCTGCATTTTTAAACATTTAACAAGACGCGTGGTCAAGATGATTGGTATCTTATTCCTCACTGCAGTGGTGTTGTTTGCAGTCATGTTTTCCAAACTAAGACTTCATTTCTCATGAATAATATTGCTTCTTCTTCGAGTAAAATCTCTTTCTTTGTCAAGGCTGAACAGGATACGCATGTCAGAAGTTTCTTGTACTTGTTTTTCTCTCCGTTTTTCCCCTGACTTTGCTTCTCCCTTATTTCACCATCTGTTGTTGTGAAATCTTGAAATCTTTCGCTGTGTTTGTGCTGGATAAACAGCACCGACCCAGTGGCAGAAAGAATCTGCCAGTCCAACAGTTTCCTCTGCTTTTGGTAATTATACTATCGTTCTAAAGCATGTCTCAAAATATATTGAAGTCACAGCATCACACATTCTATATTTAAGAAGCGACAGAAAACAATGAACACCCTCTGTGGAATTTAGTGTGAATTATTCAGTTAAGCTCCCAGGAGTGACATTCATCAGAGAATGAATGTGATACGTTTTATAGTGACTTCATTTCCAAGAGACACGGTTTGATGTGCTGCAGAGTCTAGTTAAGTGCTCGACCTTGACCATCTGCTAGGTGGGAGAAGAGCTGAAGCCTCCCAGAGGACAGACTGAGGTGCTGCTGAGGTTGAAGGAGAAAGGGAAACCAAACGGACTGACAGGAGCGAAGGGAGATGCAATTTGATATTAGGGACAGCTGATATGAAAAATTAAAATATTTGATATTAAAATGTAAAAGTCTGCATATACCCCTTCTTGAAAGGATCCATTAATATGTATTCAGAGGCCAGTTCAACATGACCGGGATATCTTATCGTTATTTGGCCTCACTTAACAAAATGTTGGCTGTCTGGATAATCTGTAGGATGAAGGTGGTTATCAAGTAGTTCAGTAAAATCTGGGTTCTCCTATCCAGCCACAAGTGCGTTGCATGTGACAGAGGTGGGGTTCTTAATTGCATGCGACAACATCAGAACCGTGATAGAATTACGTCATATGTTATGTGATAAAACAGTCAGTGCGTTTACATGCACGCAGTAGTCGAGCTAAGCTCATAGCTCTGCTAATCAGTCAAGTCGGACTTCTTGTCTTGTCTGAGTATACATGCAGAGGAGAAAATCGAATTTCTGACCAAGTACGTCTGATTTCGCCTCGATAGGCGGCGCTGTGTCCTTTTTAATATAGTGCGTATTGCACTAGTTCTGGTCAAAGAGGAAGTTAACGACGAATGAAGATGGCGGAGATGGATGTAGCGTCCTCCGCAGTCCAGAAGTGCATCTTCTGCTTCTTGGTCGCCATGGTGTTTGTTTGTTTGTTTGTTTTTCTGGGAGTTACTGCACTGCTGCTATGTCATCTTCTTCTTCCAGGTGAAAGCCAGCGAAAAAAAATGGTGCATGCACAGAACGCAGAGTCCGACTCCAGTCTGACTAAGTGGATACATGCAGCAATAGTTCTAATTTTCAATCGAATTATCTAGGTGTGTTAGTTGAGCTACGGATAGTCCAATTTCAGTCGGACTAAGCAGTTTACATGCATTTAAAAGTCCGGTTTCAGTCGGAGTAAGCCAATAATTCATGTTTCTCGAGCTGCATGTAAACGTACTGATTGATACTTGGAATGTTCTGTTTTAAAGACAGCAAAACGTCAAATTCATCAGAGTGAAATGTTAACAAAAGCCTTTAATCCTTCAACACAATAAGATGTAGAAACACTAGAAATAATGTCCAAATATTAAAAGCCAAGGCTTAAAATACATCTAAGTATTATTATATATGACTTAAGTGTGAAGTGAATAGCCTGTCTTTTTGCTATTTTATTCAATGACGAATAAACTTAAAGTTTAAGTTTAAGTATCTCGGGATCTTGTTCACGAGTGAGGGTAGGATGGAGCGGGAGACTGACAGGCGGATTGGGCCGGCGTCAGCAGTGATGCAGGCGCTTAACCGGTCCGTTGTGATGAAGAGGGAGCTTAGCCAGAAAGCAAAGCTCTCGATTTACCGGTCGTTCCAACCCTCACCTATGGTCACGAGCTCTGGGTAGTGACCAAAAGAACGAGATCGCGAGTACAAGCAGCCGAAATGAGTTTCCGCCGCAGGATGGCTGGGCTCAGCCTTAGAGATAGGATGAGGAGCTCGGACATCCGGGAGGGACTCGGAGTAGAGCCGCTGTTCCTTCGCATCGAGAGGAGCCAGTTGAGGTGGTTCGGGCATCTAGTAAGGATGCCTTCCGGACGCCTCCCTTGGAGGGATTACATCTGGAGGGATTACATCGCCCGGCTGGCCTGGGAACGCCTCGGGGTTCCCTCGGAAGAGCTGACCAGAGTGGCTGGGGAGAGGACTGTCTGGGCTTCTTTGCTGAGGCTGCTGCCCCTGCGAGTACGACGAATAAACTTTACTGAATATGTCACTTAGAAACATTTAAAAGTCATGCCAGCCTGTTTCTCCTACCAAAATCAAAAAATGGAGAAGTCTTTCATAATGAGGTCCATGTGAATGAAATGTTGCATTTTAATCACAGGAGCCAGTTAACAGTGTGTGGATTGATTTTGTCACGAAAGACAGTCTAGTTTTTGGGGTTTCTTTTTACAGCTATCACACAGGTGTTTCATGTTACTCTGAGCTGCAGTGCTAGTATCAGGGTGTGAAATCAGCCACCCTGTCAGCTGTTACTCAACAGAAACTTTGCACAATTAAAATGCAGCGTTAATGACCATAATGTGTTTTTTGTTGTTAACAGCCTGCCCCGGAGTAGGTTATGTGTTTAGCATAAGTTGTAGTGATTTATTCTGGTAATAAGTGAACCAATGTCATAGTATTGAGAGTACCTCACCAGCCTAACATCTTCCTTCCGAGTACAAGTCTGAGCTTGATGCAAAAATTCCTATGTGAATGCAAGATTAAGCCATTCAAAGCATTTTAGAGGTCATGAAATGCATTTGGCAGTATAAAAATCAAAGAAAAATGCACTGTGTGAAACATTTGGATCCAAACTGAAAAAACACATTCATGCACACACACATAATAACTGACCTTTGGAGAAATGAATTGGTCACAAATATACTCAGGGAACAAACAACTAAGTATTTACTGTCAATTTAAAGGAGCACTAAGCAGGATTTTCCTAAGACCCAGTGTAAAGACGCATAAAAGTAAACCCTCTCATCATCATTTATGACCAGCTAGAGGTGTGTGCCAGTGTATTTATCTGCAGAGAAACTGCTGTCTGCCAGTTTTCATCTCATTTATCTGTGGTCAGGATGTTTCTGGGCTACAGTGTTTGGGCAGTGATGTGTAGCCTTCAGCCAGTAACAGCATGCAGGTGTAGTTGGACCCTTGTGAAAAAGTATTGACCAGGTAGTAGTAATACGTACCTAAGAGGAAGCCCAGAAGAAGCAAGGCAAAACTCAGAGCAAACAAAGCTCAACCCAATTAAAGAGTGATTCTGGGGTTGACTTTCACTTTCAGTTTCACTGGTGAGCACTGTAGGAGAGGATGAAGAGCAACGCTGAGTTGGCCTGTTTTCTCTTAGCTTAGTTAGCGCACTAAAGTATCATCTTTGCCATTATAACAAATGTAACTTTTCTAGGACAGTAGGTTGTAGTGTATGTACAAGCAGCTTCAGGAGGAGGCTGATATGGGGGAGTCCTACTGGAGTCACAAATTTGAGGACTTGAGACTTGCTTGACTAACACTGATGAGATTTTACTTTGACTTTGTATTCATGACTTGAAAGGACTTGACATTTTTATTTAATATTTGTAATTTTCTAGATGATGTTCAGAGCCGCCACATAAAAATTAATTATGAAATAATAAAAAGCAAAAGCAGCAAAATAATCCTCACATTTGTGAACCTGGAACCATGAGATGTTTCTGCATTAATAAACGACTACTATTACTATCAAAACAGTGGCAAATGTATTTTCTGTCAGTCATAGTTACAGCTGTACTTCATTCATTCATTTCCCGTAACTGCTTATGCTGTCAGGGCTCACGGGGGTGCCTATCCCAGCTGGCATTGGGTGAGAGGCCGGGTACACCCTGGACAGGTCACCAGACTATCACAGGGCTGACACATAGAGACAGACAACCATTCACACTCACATTCACACTTACGGACAGTTTAGAGTCACCAATTAGCCTACATGTCTTTGGACTGTGGGATGAAGCTGGAGTACCCAGAGAAAACCCACGCTGACACAGGAACATGCAAACTCCGCACAGATGGGCGCCCCCACCCTGGGTTCAAACTAGCAACCCTCTTGCTGTGAGGCAACAGTGCTAACCACTGCACCACCATGCCGCCTACCAGCTCTTCTTGTACATTTCATTTTCTCATGTCTTTCAAGTGCAGAATCTTAATTTGTAAAGTAACTAGTAACTAAAGCTGTCAGATAAATGTAGTGGAGAAGAGGTAGAAAGTTACATGACAAGAAAAGACTCAGATTTGTACTTACAATACCTGAGTAAATGTGTTTAGTTACATTCTTGACTACTTGACTTGCTTGACTTAAAGCAAGGACTTGACTTGCTTGATTTTCACCACAGTGACTTGGGCGTCATGACTTGAGACTTGCTTATGACTTGTACATGTGTGACTTACTCCCACCTCTGGGAGGAGGAGTGAAGTTTGAACGTTGTACAAACAGTAATGGACATTTCATGCGTAATACACCTTTAAGGGTCAAAATATTAATTGTGTGACAATGGAAAAATGTTGGGTCCCCGCTTTGTGAGTATATTGTGCAAGCACACTGTAACACACGTGCACACTTATGAGCGTGGGGGGTGACATGATACACATTCCCACAAATGGGGTCCACTTATCAGCAGGTGGTGGTAATTCACCAACAAATTGCAGGGAAGATAACTGCAAGGATGTAGGGATAACGAGGATGTAAACATGCAATCCTTTCGAAACAATCGGCTTTGTAATTGTTTTAAAGAAAGACATGATGCATTCTATGTGATTGTTTGGCCTTGGTAATACACACAATCTGCTGTCTGTGCCTTAACTAACAACACATTCACACTACAAGGTCTATGTGATAGCTGTTCTAGAGCTTTTGATGATCGAAATTCAATTTTTTCCTGCCTGGGCACAATAGATTCTCATCCATGCTTGATACAAAAGCTGCATACTTGACAGCCCCATACTTGAAAAAATATTCCAGCAATTGAATGCAAAACTAGCAAATCTCAGTCAAATTGTATTTGACAATCCCTCTGCCTGACTGTGAGGACACCATAAAAAGTGCCAGCATGCTGAGACAGCCAAATGATTTGAAACCAATTTGATATATTGTGTGTCTTCATCTTTGTTCTCCCTACCTGGCAAATCCCACCTGTCAGCTACTCCAAACAGGTTAAAGCAAGCACCAAGAACTATTTGCAAATACTTACTCACCTGGATCCTGAGTTAATGACTACTAGAAATGCAATCCTGCTGGAAAGGAGAGATCAATTTGTTAATTAAATCCACTCCTAAAATAATTACAGTCTTTTTTTATGGCCTTGGACAAGCGGTCCACATTGTGAGTTCCTCCTGGAAACAAAAAGATACGGTTTGTTTTGTGCCAACAAGAAAAATCCTTGGACATCTGACAATGAATATGGAGTTACAATGATGCCACCCCGGGTAGCTATGAGTGGATATGGGCACTTTTTCCTGTTAACAACTGTTAGCACTACAGCGAAATCATTTGGGTGTAAAAGCTCAGACAAGCATCCTGTGAGCCAAGGAAGTGCAGACACCAATTAATTGTCAATGGAGTAGCTCCAGGTTTTGTCACAGATCACAGGATGTCTTGCCCAGTTTCTTGATTTGGTAGACATTTGTTCATTTTAGCAATTAATGATTCAACTCCCACATCATTTAACTAATGAACATGCTCATTTTTTTTATTTCCTTATATGTTTTTAACTAGAAATGATCTGTCTGAAGGCTCATTGTTAAGTGACACCATGCCTCAGAGGGTTTGCATTGCAGGTTGTTTATCTGATCACATTATGTGTTTGAACAGAAATGGATTTTAGTCAAGGTACAGCAAGAGAGCAGCGCAGACAGAACGCACTAGCTACTGTGGGTGCGACACAAGTTACTCTTGAGGGCAAACAACGCAGAGGCCTGTTGCAGGGGATGATAATTGAATGAAATAGAGATTGGATTGGAAGCTCCTGTCACTGCCAGACATATCGGCAGGTTGATGACTCGTCGCCTCGGGCCCCCAGGGTCTGACTGGTGAGAAAGAAACAGCCTGTTTGGATGGCTCTGCGCTTTGCTTTTGCCTTTCAACTGTCCTGCTCTGAGCAAGTGGGTTATAACTACACACGGACAATCATATTTTTATTCAGCACAAACACCCGTGAGCAATGCTTTTCCTCACAATCTCAGACACAAATGGAGGCTTTCAGTTAAATACAAGTTTATGCACACGCACACACACACACACACACACACTCAAACTCACACATTGAGCAAAAACAAAGAAGGGAATGGGAACCCTTTCAGTTTTAATTAGTCGTTGCTGCTGTGTTTTGGAGGCGGTGCAGGGGTCAACAGTAATTGGGTTGTTTTTATATTGAGGCATTCAGAGCAGAACGGAGGGATATGGGTCAGAGCGAAGTGATCCCACAATCCAACTGCCTGCTTTCCACCCTCTCTTCCTGCCCTCCTCCTCTTCTGCTCCCCCCCCATCCGCCCTGGCACCAGCGTTTCAACTGGAAAGACTTGTGGATCCTGGCAGGCCTTGCAACTGGAGAAGGGCCACGGCACCACCCTCTCAGCGCAGCTCCAAATCAGTTCTCACCAAGACCAAATGGAGGAATCTGGAGAGCTCGGCTGTGCCATGAAAGAACAGGCTTCTGGGAACATGTCTGGGAAAATCGAAGGATGCGAGGACTCAGAATGAGGCGGAGGAATCGCAGTCCCTGGAAGTGATGCCAGGATTTTCTTCACCAGCAGAACCAGGAGCGCCAAAGTGTGGAGTGCCAAGCCAAATTGAGTGAAGCCAGCTTAGGAACAGAGAGAGGGAGATGATACAAATGGTAAGACGACGGAAATGATTCAGTGAGAGCACTGCTGTGGAGGATAGACACCATCCAGATGGTCAGCTCAGTGGCTTTCAATAAATAATTTATCGACTTCCTTCGTTTTATGACGCCCGGAGCCTAAAACTTTATCTTTACTTAGTATTCATGGATCAAACATGAAGAACGAGTACTCTTATGAACACTTATTTGTGGCAATTGCGTCACATTAATACAGAGAGGAGGCATAAATTACACACAACTACATAATGAATGTGCATAGGCTCTCCAAGCAGTGAAGTGCCTTTAAGGGGTAATACAATACAGACGGACAATGGCAGTGGAGTTTTCCAAGCTGATTGCACTAAGCAGGTTGGAGTGCTATCAGAAAGATGTCGAAAGGACCATTTTCTGACAGACACACATTAAGATGAAATGGCCTGTAAGGGCTCTGATATTGCAAGGCTTGTCATGATAAATTATAAAACCAAGAAGCTGCCAGGTTTAGCTCTCTGCAGGGGAACCTCTCATGTACAGTAGGTTATAGCTATTTGTCTTTATATATCTACTCTTCATAGGATTGTCAGTTTGGGGGTTTTGTAGGTTTTCGTGAAAAAATACCCAGAATTTTTCAAAAGGAGAGCTGTTAAAACTTCAGGATTTTATTGTGTTTCATGCATCTACGAGTCACTACCAAGTGTATTTTACAGTGAACAATATTTTGATAAGACAACTCTGGAAATGTACCGTAATTAAAAGGGAAGATAAAACCAGGAAGAAAAACTTTATGAGCTGCTAATTGACCGTAGCAAAATTAAAGCTTTGGTTTTCTCCACATGTTGAAGTGGTATGTGTGAAGCTGTAGTGAGAAACATACTCAGTATCTAAGATGTTAAAGTAGAATAAACACTGTGTTTGTCAGCTCTTACATGCTAATGTAAGCATTTTAACCAACAGTAGCACACTTGCGTTATGTTCATGGCAAAAAGTTAATACATTACTTTGGTACGTTATAGAAAAGGCCCCGTTCAGGACTGGCACATGGCTGCCAATCAGAGATTAGGGTAACTTAGGTTAAGATAAGATTTCAAATTTGTCTTTATCCTTAGATACTTTTCTCATGCAGAATTGAAACATGTTGTTTAGTTATGATAAATCATGAATGTAACCTTTCTGTTTTTTGTCTGAACAAAACCTATTATTGACTTATCAATTTTACCCACAGACTTAGAATCTATGTGTGGTGGTAGCTGACGATGGGGATTGGAGGATTGGGGTTCAGCAAACTTTCCCCCTTATTTGTTTATTTTTTTTTCTTTTTTGCAGCTCACCTTCGTTTGACCATTCTGTATCCCTTCTGTAAATTCTGAGGTTTTTGTGGATCCCTTAATGCAGCACAGGCAGAACTCTTGAGGAGTTATTTTTTCCTTAGCGGCAGTTTGTGAAGTTTGAGTTGCAGGGTGGATAATTGATCTGTCAATCCGATCAGAGCTGATTAATGGATAAGAGGAGCAGCTGCTGCAGAGGCAAGTGAATGCAAACTTTCAGACCTAGTGCAATGAACGATTAAGTTTCACTTTTACTGTGCCTGGCGCTCTGCAAGTGTGATGCAATAAATAACCAGATATAACCAAGATATATTTTTTCCAATAGTGCTCCTAATGAATGGTCCTGCTCCAAAAATAAAAAATCAACACATGGTGGCAGATGTAACCGGGGCAGTCACCACAAATAAATGAATGTGTGGGAAACCCTGTTGATAGTAGGCATCAAAACGGAGTTCTAGTAGACAGAAATAACAGGTAGTTTTTGTCTTCACGTGGATCCTCAGAAAGTGTTAAAAGGCATTGAATTCATTAATCTAAGTCTTCTAAATCCATCAGTTGGTCTTAATTGGTGTTAAAATGAATTAAACCTGTCTTTCGAAAGACTTATAAATGCTAAGAAATGGAAAGTAGAATTTTATGAATCTTTGTTTTCTGATATATTGTCAAATCTCAAAATAAGTGGTAACATCTCTTTTTTAAAAATAAGTGAAGAATGCCTCTCATATTAGCGTCAGATGTCAATGGCAGATGAGGAAAGCGGAACCAACAACACTAATACTTTGTTAATGTTCAAAGTAGACAGTCCACTGTCTGCTAGTTTGCTGTCACTGTACCATAGACAATATGGGGAAGTGCAAATTCAACAAAAACTGGTTATTAAACCAAGATTTAACAACTGAGAATGGAGACCGGTAGAAGGCAATGCATTTGAGGCTTGCCGTACTTTATGAAGAACGTTTCCAAACTCAATCAAATCAAAGCAGAGGAATTCCATATGCAGAGTAAGACACAGAATTGCCAAGATAGCTTGCTGACAAATGCTGGGTACTCTAGTTTGCACCACAAGACAAAAAAGTTCTTTCATGTTACAAAAAACATTTGGGCAAAATTGTCCCCAACCCCAAGTAATTAATGCGGATTCATGTTTTTTTTGTCCTTCATTTTTGGTTATTGTAAAATTGGTCTTACATATCATTCCGACTACACTGAGAAAAAGTCATTAAAAGACTTAAACCTAACTTGCCTTAAGCTGCAGAAACTTTAGATAATACTGTACTATATTTCTGGGGCTAACTGACTCTGCCCTGTAATACAACACGGCTCATCAGCTGGGGAGGAGGCTGACTTTTTGCATGAGACGTGAAGCTTCAGCCTCAGTTTTCATTACACTGTGTTGAGTTGCCATGATATGTAGCCATTAAATTCTTATAAAGACCTTCAGGTTTCTCATTTTCATACCAGCCAGCTGGTAACAGTGGAAAGCCAGCTGGAAAGAGAGATTTCAACCAACTCAGCGAGTTCATGTTAATTAGCTGCCAGCTATCTGCTAGCTACAGTTGTCATTTAAGCCAGCAAAGTCGACGGTCACCTGCTAGAAAAGACAAGCTGCACAAGACTCGAGTCACGGTCCCATTGTTTAAAAAAACTACCCTTACTTTACAGCAGTAAAGCTGCCACTATTATCAGTGTAGACTACATACTGTATGTGCAGTGTTTGAGTGAAAAGCTTCAGGCATAGCAGCAGTAACTGAGGGGGCGGGGCTGCAAGAAGGGTCAATTAGCAGCTTGAGTCCTTCAGAGTGAGTAAAAGAAAGAAATGGTTAAATAACAGAGTGGCTGTGCTGCAAATGGTCTACATAAAATCTGATTTTCACCAGGATTTTGAAGCTGATGTTTTTCAGTTGAAATTACTGATTATTAACTGCTCCTCAATATACTATCTGCACCAAAAAAATAAATTAAAAAAAATCCTGGACCAGCGTTTGAAAAATAAAATAACCGTAATGACCCCTTTTCAGAGATTTACTTGTACGACACTCAGCACATGTTGCATCTAATTCTAAGACAGAAAACAGGGCTTGCCACAGCACGTCAGTCTTCCTTGCCGTCTTGCAGATGGAAAACACGCATCAGTCCATGCCAGGGACTTAACATCTTAACATCTTTCTGCTTACTGGTCCTCCTCTAATTCAAAGCCAAACTACCACCGCAATACCCTCACATCTCTCAACAGCACTGGCAGTTCCTCTCCTGTCTGCTTTATTCCACTTCCAACTTCCACATTATTTGGAATATTATGTCTGCAGAAAGCTGCCCAAAGAAAACCCTGTTGCAGCCCGCCAGATTTCAGTTTCAGGGGAAACAGAGAAAAACTAGAGGAGCAGAAGCGATTTTCGCATTCTGCCGCAGCTCACGCTTTGAATCATCATTAGTGTGATTAATTTTCCCTCCAGTCCTACAATCCTCATTGGTGATTCCCCTCCAACACTTTGGCCGCGCTCCACAGAAGTGACAAATGTGTTCCCATGGAAACAGACCTGTCATGCCATTGTCACCGCTGGCCTGTCAAATGAAACCCAGCTCTGCCAGAGAGGAACCAGCTGGTGACCTGACTGATCTCACGTCAGTACAACAGTGTGACTTTTGACAACCAAGTTGCTTTTAAACTGCGTATGAGCTCTCGCTGTCATTGTTAGACACATGCACGCCACAGTTTCTTTTGGTCCCTTTGTCTCTCAGCCTCCCTTTTCCAGCTTTGTCTCTGTCTATCTCTCATCATACATCTCTCTTTTCCTCTTCCTCCTATGGTTTGTCTTCTACAAAGGCTCAGCACATCTCAGTTTGATGACACCGACCAGTTGAAATACAGCTGCCTTAAGGGGAGAAAAAAAGTTTTTCTATCCTATTCGGTCAGGAAATTACTTTGCTCACGTTGCTCACAAAGCTCAGAAAGTTCCCAATGATCAGAAAGGAGTGGAGCAAGGTTATGACACACAGATAAATCTTTCACTTTGCTGGAATTGTCTGACCCTGCTGGGGAAAAAAAGTAATTCTCTTACAAGTGAGTCACTGTGGCAGCTACAGGTATTAATTATAGAGTAGGTGTAATTCACAAAAGTAGGTGCTGTAATTCACACCTTTTTCTTCAGCACATTGCTTTAGTTTATTTGGTACTCATAGCTCCTGTTAACTTTGCTTCCAGCAGCAGCAGGCAGCTGTTTTCAGTGAAACCTGGTGAACACAGTGGAGCATTTAGCAGCTGTAAAGCTGCATGTATTTTATAAAGATTATTTTTTATTGGCTTTTTTGTCTTTATTGACAGGACAGAAGGTGAAATGGGGAGACAGAGAGAGAGTGGGGACTGACATGCAGCAAAGGGCCACGAGCCAGATTCGAACCCGCGGCCGCTGCAGCGAGGCAGTGCCTCTGTACATGGGGCGCCGGCACTATCCACTACGCTACCAATGCCCCAAGCTGCATGTATTTTTCACAGAGTTGGTGGAGACCAATAAAGAGCTAGAAGGAGACTTAATATTGGACGTAAGTGTTATTGTTCAGCGTATCCTCCAACAACAGTTTGTATGATATCTAATGAATCAGCCACCAACGAAATAGCGCCCCTACCACTGAGGTTAGGTTTAGGACAAGAATCATGGTTGGGTGTTGTCATCTTATGTACTTAATCTAAAGTTACGTAGGTTAGGGTTAGAAAAGCGCAGTTACATAGGTTGGGTTTAGGAGAAGAAACATGATTGGGTGTTGTCAGGTTACATACTGTACTTAACATAAAGTTACGTATTTAAGTTATGCATACTATGTTTAGAAAAGTAAAGTTACATAGATAAGGTTTGTGAACAGTAACATGCCAGGTTATATATTTAACGTAAAGTTATACACTTAACGTCATGTGATGATGTACCTTAGAATAACTCAAAGTTGACTTAATTTTGCATTGGACGTGAAAGCTGTCATGGAAGAAAGTTGTGTGTTCGTTTGACCCATCCACAACTCCAGCCTGCCTTCTTATGCAGGCTTTCACTCTTTATACTACTTCCTTCTTTACTTCCGTCAATCTATTCGTCACGTCATTGCAGCCTTCACGATTATGTGGATTACATACTAATTACTGGCTCATGATTACAGAGGTTGTATACGAATTCTGGTGCATTATTTTCGTAGGTATACATATGAGCAGTGCATTAGAATAGCTTGTATTGTTGCTTAGTGTCTGCTGGATGTGTAAAGCTAAATTAAACAAATGCATGGGGAGTCAGTGTTTTGCCACTGTGGCCTTCATCCCTGGAACAGTCTGCTGTAGGATCTGAGAGACTCCCCCACTGTGTACATTTTTAAAAGAAACCTTAGGGTGTATCTTATATCCTGGCTTTCGCTTAAGGTACCTAACAGTTTCTTCACCTTGGTCTTAAGTTGCAGTCAATGTTTTTGTACAATTTTTTCCTTGTGTGTTTATTCACTCTCTTGACTTTTAATTATTTTCAACATTTAAATATTTATTGTTGTGATTTTTTTGTCTTTCAGTGTTAAATTCATAGTTTTCAATGTTTTTGTTTTTTCTTTTCTCTCTGTGCTGTTTTAATTTTTCATTGTAAAGCATTTTGGGCTGCATGTTGTATGAAAGGTTCTACATAAAAATGTCAAAAGAGTTTAGCTAAAGAAGCAGTTGTCTGCTAAGGTTTGCCATATCAACTTTATGAAGTAGTAATGTGTCCATGGTGTGTTTACAGCTTGTTGCGCTGCCCCCTAGTGGCCAAAAAAAAAAAAGTAGATGCAGGTTTATGTTTGATAAATTATTTGGATATGTATTTAAAAGATTTACCAAAATGACATTTGTACACTGGAGGCACAATTCCTCTAACATCAGCTATTGCGGGCAGTTCTGTGTAGAAAGATGTGTTGGTGAGTCAGAAGTGGTGGGGCAGCGATGTGGAGGATTTCACAGAGGAATAGTTCTTCCAAACCTTAGGATGTCCAGGGCTACATTACAGGACCGCTCTTGGTGCCTCACTGCAACGCTGTCATGGCATGTAGCCAGGCTGTCTCTGTCAGAAAGCATCTGGCAGTCGGGCTCTGTTGGCTGGGGCATACGTCAACAGCAGCAATGCGACAATGGCAGCTTTTTGTATTTTCAACAGATCGCTCCGACACTGTATGGTGAGTGATCTGCCCCTCCACAGTGACATATTACATGGAAAAACCGTGGCACTTGAGGAAAAACACCATGGATGTATGATAAGACCTGGATACAGCATTGGCGGCAGGGCCCCATTCATTACTGTGAGAGTTGCTCGGTGGCGCATGAAGCCAAAATGATTCAACTGCCGCATATAAATTGACCTGGATGATCCAGGGATTATCAGCACTATTTCGGCATCCTTGAGCCCATAGAGCAGGCGCACTAGAGACTTACAGCCACCAAGATTGGCTAAGCAAGACCAAGTGTGGCAGAGTGGCTAACTTCCGGTTTAGCGCTCTGCTAACTTGAATGGGGATAAAATAATGTAATCTTGTGGCTTTTTTAGACTGTCAAAATGTTATTGGACCAAATGGATTAAATCTTGATATAGTGGAGCAAGTCATTTTCATGGGGTTGTAAGGGGCACAGGCCACACTGCCTGCATAAGCAGCGCATGTGCGTCGTGGAAGATCTTGTTTTGTTTTGTTTTGTTTTTTCAGTGTTAACAGGCACATCACGGCTGCTGCTCAGCTGCTAAACATAGGAAGCTCGCCAGTTTTTCCCGTGTGATGTAGGCAGCTTTTACAAAAATACATCGTGAAAATGTTTTTTCTTTTTCATAAGCATATTGACATTGTACCAACTTTCAATACAGTTTCAATGTCTAGATCACTCACAGTCACAGCTTAACTCAATGTTTCCTCTTACCATTTGAAAGTAAAAGCTTTCTGACAACTTTCCTTTGTACAGATTCCCTTCATTTGTTAGTAGAGGGCTTTTTATTGTGAAATATTTGCGTTGTTGTGCAATGCACAACAGTACATTGCAGTGCAAAATGCAGTTGCTTGCACTGCTTTTAGTTGTGGAAACACAGTAGTTACAGCAGCAGGCAGCATTGCAACAGCAACACTGTATGTGAGAACACCACAAGCATTCAAGTCCCAGCAGCTCAGCAAGGGGGCCATCACCTGCTGCTCACGCAGGCAGTGTGTCCTAGGCGTTCATGTGCACAAAATGATGCAGACAGGGCTGTTAAAACACTTGGTAAATGTATTAAATGTAATAATGGCGCATTGAATGAAGCAGCAGTAGTTTGGTTTCCAGAGAGTTGTATTGTGCAGGTACAGAATGTTGATTAGGTTCAGGTTGCTGTATTTCCTGGCTTCATCACAGCAGTAGGCAGCCGTTTAAACACTAAAGAATGCTTGTCGTGATACGAACACCTCTTTCCATCTGCTACTTATTGTGCAGTGTCTGTAGGCTGTTTATCTGCGGCTAACTGAGTCTACCCACAGCTCAGCTCACTGAAGCGCATCCAACATGTCGACCTCACTCCCCTTTCGTCTTAATCTAACCCTCAGTGAACGTTCCCCTGATTAGACATGGCTCTCAACATACGTGTCTTTGCTCTCACATGGTGGGAGGAGGCAAATCAATAGTCTCGCAAAAACTGTCTCTGGATTTTAGAAATAAATTCTCTCGTGAGTTGTGTGTGTGTGCGTGTGTGTGGGGGTCAGGTGCCCTCCGTTGTGAAATTCCTCTTCCTGAAAAACAGTGAGAGCAGGAGAATGCATAAGCCAGCTTCCTTTTCCATGTTAGCATCTTTCAAAGAGACAAATATTGATGATAGAACTGCATAACACTTTCTCTTCCTCACCCCAGCTCTCTGTTATAGTTTACTCTTTTCCCAAAACAGTTCATTATAAAAGTACAGAAGAGGAAGACAGCAATTTCTTCAACTAAACCAGGGGGTACTGACACTGTAGAAATCCCACTTTTTATTTTAATGCCTGTGCTGTATGTACCGGCTTACATCTGCTAGACGTCTGCTCTGCTACTTGATGAATTGATTAGGAATATCTACCATGAATTATTAATGAGACGTATTTCGAGGACTGTTCATATCTGAGGTCATAAAGCTCAAGGACTGATTTGACAGATAATCACATGACAAATTTAAATATGACTCTTAAATTCTATTGCAGTATGCAGGGGAAATTGACTCTGGTGGCTGCAGAACTAACCAATTCAGGCTAGCGTAAATCTTTATAAGATGCATAAAATGAGAGAAAAGAATATCGCAGGCATACAAGTTATACAACATAAATGAATACTTTTCCGGTCTATATTGCCTTATGGTGATGACTGGCTGAAGGTCGTAGTTTACACTCCATTTTACAGCCCCCACACCACTTGGAAAAGATAGATGCACAATGAGAGATCTCGACAGCGGCTATCAGGGCTCTGTCTGTGAACTGCTGTGTGGACTTGGCCACAGAGAGAGGACTCGGGACATATTGCTTTGGTTAATGACTGGTGACACTTGCAAGATTTGTGATCTTTGAAGGTCGTGCCCCTGCTGAAGTCACACAAGGAGGGGAATAAGTCGTGGGCTGATCCCTGCTGAAAGCTGCAGGAATGGACATCGTCGTGATTCATCTCTGTCTCATCGCCCCTGCTGCTGGGAGCTTCCATGGACGGCCGCTCTCTGTGACACTTTCTTCACTGGCCAGCTCTCAGCCAGTGACAGCAGCCGTGTGCTAAAATGTAGGCAAGTGTGGTAGAAATTGAAGCACTCTGTCTTTCTCTGTAGAGCTCAGACAAGTGTTTTCTAGTAAAGGGTAAGCCATAAAAGCGACTTTTACCATTTCTGTTTCTTACAACTTGGGGCTTATTTTTGTAGTTTTGGCCTTAATTCTTATTTATAATAACAACATTGTACTAAGCAGTCCTGAAATGATACAGCTGGTGAAAGCTTATATTTTTCTAACTCTCAACAAATCCCATGAAAACATCAAATACACTGAAATAATGTAAGTAGTATTGCTTATGTAGCCAAAAGCTGGGTGTATCATCTGTGCCATAGACCTCCATTGCTGTCCAATCGATTGTATTATTTACTTCTGTTTGAGTTTTGTCTGCTAGTTTGCTAAAGTCAAGGGTGTGGGTGTCAGTTTAACATTTGGGGGGGTCCTCTGCCAGAAAATCTTTAGCATTAAACACTTGATTTCTTCTGGTGAATGTTTATGCACCAGTTTGTGCCTTTTTTGCAGCAATTTATGGTGTAAATGTATTATTTTGTCACATTAAAAGTCCTCAATTGACAAAAGCACAGGCTCTAAATATTGAGGGGGACCTGTCCCCTATGTTCCCCTACAAGGCACACAGGCAGTGAGCTTTGTAACAAACTCAGGTTAGCCAATCTTAACAGTAAAATGTCGATATCCTGATAAAATGTTGACCTACTTAGTGTAGTTGTGTGTGCACACAGTTTACCTATGCAGTGAGGCGTTATTACCAACATTTCAGGTGCAGTCACTTTAGGTTTTACCTCCAAATAAAGCGGTTTAGATAATCTGGCCAAACTGTTTTTGGCTTATTCTACATCCTCTCTGATTGTCCCATTGGCTTGCATTCCTTGCCCCATCTGGCTTGTTGCAATGTCACCATGTTCCCAGAGCTTAGCCATTACTTTGTTCATGAGTACAGTGCTAATATAACTTTGAAATGATCACAAAATGATGACAAAACAGAAGGCCAAAAGTATCGCAAAAGACCCAAGTTGTAACAAAGTGGATTTCATGCTTTGATTTTACTTGAAATGCAGCATAGAGTAGAAATCATAATCAGTGTGTGACAGCCTGTTCTCCTCTGTTGTATTCCCCCACAGACCAAAATGTCTATCTTTTACAATACCCACTCATCCTAAGCACTGTGAATATATATTAAGATTCATGCTAGGATCCTGAGGAATTAACCATGGTGGATTTAAACACCCTATCTCATGTGTGCTTTGTCTTCATTAACCCAAAGATCAATATGTCATTGGCTCAATTACGGCAGACATTGATGACATTGAGCCCGTCATTCTATTTGTTCCGAGTCACTTCATCCCACCCTTAACCCCATGATAGGCTATTGGCATACTGTACCCCACCCTCTGCATCTACCACCATCTCCTCCATTGCCTCTTGCAAGACAATTTTCATAATAATGTTTGTGGAGTAAACAGAGCTTGTTGTGATTGTGTGTGCAAAGCTCATGCATATGCCCCCTGGGAGAAGGGTTGGCTAATGGAGATTAAAGTATGGCTAAAGGAATACCAAAATATCCAAGAGATGAACGGCTGCTGTGCGAGCCAGCACTGCTACAGCTGGAAAGATGAGCTTTGCCTAATTTTTAAAAGTGTTTTAATTCTAAAAGTTATTTTTGTAAAAGTTACCAACTGTATCTTTGACTGTGCTGATAAATCGGTGCAGTTAATGTTTCCTCGGTCCAAAAAATGCCTCTGCTGGCGCCTTGATGTCATGCTAATTCGGAGCCTAAAAAGCCTTGCTTTGTTATGGAAGCAATTTACAATGTAGACACAGAAAAAAGGTTCAAGGTTTTTGAATTCAGGAAAGTTGGTCTTGATAGAACTCTAAGAACTCAAAGAAAAAAAAAACCCTTTAGAAAATACACCAAAAGAAATAACAGTTAAAGGTCACACTCAAAGCTGTTTTGTGTATTTAATTTTTTTTTTTCTGCTTTTTTTTTTTTCAGTGTACAGTAGGGCCACTTCATCCCAGTTCCATAAAGCACCATTTCAAAAGGGCTTTACATTACCCCACTGCTTTTTTCAGTTTCATCATCCACAAGCAGAGACAGAAAGGCTCTGATGTAGGATCACAAAAGTGCAGGCTAGTGCTCCTTGCTGTCTGAAATACTGGCTGTAGCTCTTCTGTGCTCGTCCGGTACGTTCCTGAAGCTGCTCTTCATCTGAGGTGACGACAGCGCGAGCAGGAATGATTCAGGCTCGTGTGACGAAGATACGGGTCAGCGGAGCCAGTCGTTTCCTGGTCAGAGCCGAGAGGAGCAGGTGTCACGAAGCCGTGTTTAATAGGATCTCCCCAAGCCTCTTAGACATATTCCATGACTCCAGAGCTGTGTCCCAATTTCTGGATGTTATTACCCTTCATATCTTTGGCCTGCTGGGTTTGTTGCTACTGTATGTGATGAACCAGCTAGTCAGTTGCAGTAAACTGTCATATCTACTACTTCTTATTTACTCTTAATTGCACTGCGATTTTCATTACCGCCGGGTAATGCTTTTAATAAGCATGTTGAGAAATATTTCACTGTAATGTTATGCATTGAAAGCAGAGAGGTCAGGTGTCTGCAGCAATAAAACAACAGCATTTTTATACACTTATTTTGCACTGTTTAACAGGAATTTATTCAGTAACTGCTTTATGTTTTAAATATCTTTAATTAAAGGTCTAACACTTTCCGAGGCAAACACCTCCCACTCGCGCCTGCTGACCTGCTTTTCATCCTTCATTTTAAAATACAAGCGGGGAGAGAGACTGTACCTGACTGCCATACATAAAACAACAACAACAAAAGATGGACATGCCATTCCCAGGGCAGGACCTTAAGAGACACACAAACATACACAAAGACACATATGCCTGCCCAGCTCATGACCCGCTCAGACAGCCTGGCACACCGAAACGTCTGTCGATTGTATGGTCAGCTGCTCATTACAAAGCCTCTTGACAGCTTTTGTCTTTATTTAGTTCTGTCACCTAGCTGGCTGTGGGTCAGCTCTGGCTTGCAAAAGGGCTTATTTCCTTACTTAGCTTGGCGAAGCTTACATCCCTGGAGAGACAAAGGCCGTCGTAGACTCTCTGTCTTCATCACTCACCAGGCTGCCCCGCTGTGTCTGGGAGCTTTGGCTGCCTTGTTTGTGGTTGTGGTGGTGACACGAAGATCAAGGTTTGGCTGTGGTTAAATTTAGATTGAAAAAAGGACTGTGCATTTTTTAAAGCACTTCACAAGGCCAGAGTGGACACTACAAAGCAATAAAATATCTTCAGAATCCACCAGCAGGGGCTGTGATCTAGTTCAGCACTATTCTGTCTGAAACAGGTTTTTGAGAGATTTTAATGGAATAGTTTGACACATTAGGGTATGCGCTCATTGGCTTTATTGACAAATGTTAAATGAGAACATTTATACCACTCTTATATCTATGGAGCTGGAGCCCAGAGATGATTAGGTTACTTTAGCATAAAAAAATGCAAGAAGGCGGAAACAGCTAGCCTGTCCAAAGGTAAAGAATAGGCCTACCTACATCTGGAAGTTCAGTAATTGACCTTTCGCTAAGCCCCGCCCCTTTGTGATGGTCCAACAAGCTGTCAGAGTAAGCATGGAGTGTGATGGTCCAACAAGCTGTCAGAGTAAGCATGGAGCCCACACTGTAACTAACAGTGAAGAAATATTATCATATTTTTGGGAAAATGAAAGAGTGATTCCAGAGAGAAGCAGACAGAGGGGTCTACAGTCTGTGTTTGAAGGATATATCCAGGATGTCAAACTGACTCAGCAGCAACAACAGGTTAAAAAGACAAAGATAGTTAGAAGCTAAAGCCGAACTATAGGCTACAGATCACAGTGTACAAGTGAACCACCACATCACTGCTGATCGTCACAGAATACAGTGAATATAAAGAGAAACTTCCCCGACTGCTGATATTCAACCAGCTGTGTGGCGTCTCAGTGTCTGCAGATCAACAGCATTTGGCTTCGCCCCTGTGCTGCTGCCAGCACCCAGACCTCCGCTGCCGGACGGGCAGGGAACTCCAGGTGAAGTCAGATAACATTCATCTGCACACAATGCAATGACACACAGCTGGTTGAATATCAGCAAAGTTTCCATGCTTCCCTCCACTGGTTCCTGTACAGCAGGGTCGGTCTTTGTTTCACTGTTATAATCATTAAAAAGCAAAAGCAGCATGTGTATACATTCAGTAGGCTATATCTTCAGTAGCTAGCTAGCTAACCCTACACTTTTCAGGGTCTGATTTTGGTTTTGGAACAGGGATCTTTCTCCAACCTCTCCAGGTAACGAGTGTCATTAATACACGACATGCCCCAGGCACAACATTTAGCTCCAAATCCACAAAACCAGCCTGAAAATGAAGGAAATCTGATATGATTGCATTAGAGTCAATAGAGCACAGCTGTGTTGTTGTCTGACCCTGAGCTTGCCTGATGCTACATTGTGATCGGCTAGTGTGTGTTTGGGGCGGGACTGATCGTAGCTTTTGTTTGATCTGTACACCAACAGGAACATAAAAATGACAAGTTGTAGTCAGAGATTTGGCATAAATACACGAAAAAGTATCTTGTTACAAATTGCAAATTCTCCTCATATGTATTAAAAACGTATTCAATAAAACACAAGTGATTTATAATTTGAAAATACATTCAAACTGATATGATCACATTTTATGCATTTAGTAACCTCAGTATAGACGTAACCTTTAACCCCCCTCCATTGAAAAGCTGAGCTCTGCTAATTTTCCCACATCACAGATTGAATGTGGCCACTCAGAATATCTTTGAGGTGGGAGGCTGCGAATTCAGGGGTGCATGCTGGGGCCACCATTGACTGCCACTGTGCCACTGTGAACTGAGCGAACAACCCATCAAACAAAGATGTCAATAAGACTGCACATTCATCAGATGCCTTTTTCAAGAGCATTAAATATGAGTGCAGAGGAGTGTGTAAACTTCTAAGATTTCCAGCTTTACAAAAAACCTCTTGAATGAACGCAAAAGACACACAACAATACCAACACAGCAGAGTGTATAATACAGTGCAAAATAGTAGAAGAGAAAGAAAAGCAACAGCACAATTTGCTTCTTTTTTTAGAATTAAATTACAATTTAATTTATATTTAAATACACAAAGCTATTAAAGGGGTTTGGTTACAAATTACTTACTTTTTCTGTCCAGCAAAATACAAATGATAAAATCCTCAAAAGTAATTAAATAAAGATAAAAGATAAGATCCATTCAAGCACAGACAGGAGAGCGGTAGCGAGCCTCTAAAAAAACAATTTTGGTGGCAGAAAGTGAAACATGTTTCTCAAAATTCCCAAACCTTCATCTGTTTTCCTGGATTTGAATTTTTTAAGAATTCCTCAAACTTCACATGGTGACAGATAGTCATCTTAGCTTAACACAACTCTGTACTACTCTCTAAGACAATAGCTTTGGCATGCAGTAATGAACCCGGGATGGACGTATGGGATACCTATAAACAGATATGTAACATAATAGTTGCACAATCCTGAGTAGCTCCATATAGCACTAAGTGTAGTGTAGAAGTGCCTGACCCCTGCATTAACCCCTGCTCTGCCGCCACTGATGCAAGCCGAGCAGATATTTTCAAGGCAAACACAATTAAACCTGTGGGTTGAAATACATCACCAGAGGCGATGTGAGGGAGATGCAAGCATCTGTATCCTGACATGTTGTGCAGCTTCCTGCCTCCTCTCACATAATGCTGCACATTTGTCACCCCCGCTCCCGCCTACACGCTCTGCCGCTGATGTGCAGGGGAGTTCACGCTCTTTGGAGTGGCAGCCTCACTTTTATAGCAACAAGGTGGTGCGGGACAGACGCGCTCACCGGCGGACGTATTCATTATTCAATAAACATTTTACATATTCCCGGTTATGAAAGCACAACTCTGTCTTGGTGTGATTATCTGTTGTGGCTGCGCGCTGCGGGCTATCAGGGGAGATAAACCGGGCATGCTGATGATCAATGGCTCCCGGTAAGGGCAATAACGATGTATTAAACGGGATTTTATAGAAAGAGGTTTTACATATTCTGTCAATTCTTCAAAAGTCCAAAAGTTTTGGCAGCTTGAAAATCAATGTTAGACTGATGTGCATATAATTTATTTACACTAATGCTGATTTAACCTGTTCTGACCTTTTGTTTTGTGTGGTCTTTGCTGTTTTTTTTGCACCACATTAAACCAGGAAAGCTGAACATTTTCAAATGTAATAGCCTTCAACATAAACAGATCATTGCCACTATAATTGCTTGTAGAGGATTACGTACTGCTCAGTGCTGTGGCTGGAAATAGAATTAGCTCAGGGGTCATGGTAAGGGTTAAGGTAAGGTGTGTAATATTGACGGTTCGGGGTTAAGGAGTGAAAAAAGACTGGTAGACAGGAACACCTTGCAGTACACTTTACACAGAGTGGCTGTGTGTGTGTGTGTGTGTGTATGTACTTTGGTTTTTGTTTTTGTATGTGTGCATCTGTGTCTGTTTCTGCAACGCTGAGCTATATTGAAAAGATAATCTGTGTTTTTGTGCCATTCCTGCCAAAAACAGTAGACTGATAACCTGATTTGTCGGTAACCTTACACTTGGGGGACACTGATGACAAATAACTTCCTGGGAGGCCTTGGCAGCCGCAGCCCATATATTACTGAAGGGTCACCTTGGCCCGGTCCCCATCTCATCACAAAATAGCGTTCAGTACCTTCTCACTGTGGACAAGGCCATACTTCATGCTGCCATATATCTTACCTGCTGGAGCATCTCTGGGTGTATCAGTATAAATAGTAGGAAACTGATAAACTCCGTGCGGATCCTTGCAGTGTTCTGCAAAAACAATAATATTTTCTGCAGCGGTCCAGAGATAAAAACTGCCTGCTCTCTGTGTCACATGAAAGATTGGACTCCGGCCACGCCACACACACATGCAGGCACACACAAATGCATGGAGCCAGGCGTACAAACAGACATCAAAACAGTCATGCAGAGTATCATCTAAGACAAGTATAATGACAGATTAAGTATTGATGTGTCACAGCACCATAGCCCGGGGTATGGAACTGGATCTGTCGTGCGTTACAGTAACTACAAAAGACAGTATTCCAAATGTGGAACAGGCCTTGTAGCAATTGTAGGATGCAGCAACTTAAGACGTGCAATAAAAGTAAAAAGTACAATAAAAAATAGTAGAGGGGGTTGATAAATGCTGGTTACCTAGCAACAAGCAGCTCAGAGAGAACTCAAACAATAGCTATAACCCGTGTTCTGCGGGCAAGTGTCATATCATTTGTCATGATTAAGCAAAGGGAGGCAAGTCAAATTCAGAGACAAACAATCATGGCGGTGTTAATGGCTCGGCTGTTTCTGCCAAACCATCAGTGGAAGCAAAAACTATGAGCTATTGTTTTTTGGGAGCGTTTCCAGATAGACAATAATCAAAAATTGTTACAAATGGTAACAGGTTGTGGTGCTAGGTGTGTTTGTAAAAACGTAGCCTGTGGCAGAAGATGTCAGTTCCAGAGTGCGGATCTAATGAATAGATATTTTGTCTGATTAGTTTAACACTGATGAATATCGGTGTCTAGCTCTAGTGCTGCTGTGTGTGTGAGTGTGAGTGTGGTGTTGAGTAGGAGGAAAAGTTTGTGGACTTGAATGCCAATAAGAGTGTGAGCGTAAACAGTTTTTATGAGTAAACTTTGGTGTGTGTGTGTATGTGTGTGTGGGTAGAATCTGATAGGTGCTCCCTCTCTCCTCAGTGTTTCACCTCCGATCAATGCCCTCCCACAGGAGACCTCATGACTTCACTCACAAAGAGATTCTGTTACCTTTTCCCCCCTCGTCTAGGAAACAAGACCCTCCTCACACCAAAGAGCTTTCTTTTCAGCCATTTTCCTTTTGGAGAGCCTCCATGTCATTATCTAGTCTTTTGTGTTGCTTATCTGGCTGGAAGCTCCTACTAATATGCACACACACACACAGGAGACGAAAAAATAAATAAAAAAACACAGGAAATAATGAATGATGAAAGGTGCATTTGTCTCCGTCTAATTGATTCCCAGCCAAACTGTCTGCTGTTAGATTGTGGGCAAACCTTAAATTAATTCTGAATTATGTGATGTTTTGTTTTAATCGTATGCCGACTGGAGATGCTCGCCGTGTGCTATTGAGAAATGTTGATCGGCTTTGTCGAGTTGCAGTCGAATTGCCGTCCAATTTCATCACTTCAGTAAATGACATATTTGCATTAACATTACCCTTCACTGCATACCAACAGCAACAAAGTGAAATAGCTTCACAGATGTGACGCTCCATCAAATGCTGCTGTCGTCGAGGGCAGCAGTGTGAATTTTGTGACCGCTGAAAATAGCTCAACAGCAGCTCAGACACGATTATTAATAGTATTTTCTGATATGGTGTAAAACCTCTGTCCATCTCTGGACTCCCAAAGCATGTACATAAACAATACAGTTAAAGCTGTAGTTGGTAACTGAAAGCACATGAAGAAACACAACCGGTCTCTAACACAGCTGTTAAACATGTCAATCACTGTTGTGAACTGCGGTCAAACTGTCAAACCAGGCAGCACTGAATATAAATCAAATATGAATCAAGACTCTGTTGCTGAATTGTCTGTTTCTCCCTTTAGATGTTTACACAAACATATTTTATATTCAAGCTGTAAGATGAGAAAGCTGGTCTGACTGGTGGGTGGTGCTTGGTACTTCGGTTGACTATCGCCAGTATGGCGGCCGGGTAGGTGTTTCTGCTTGGTTGTTGTCAGTGCACGACAGTAGATTCTAGCAAATGACATTAGAAGCAGTCGGAAGAGGAGGCGGGCCATGATGTTTGTTTGTACTTATTATTCATATACGTATATAATCTTGTACATGAATAAAACACTAATAGGTTTTACCGACTAACATTTCTGTTGCCAACTAGCGAGGGGGTGGACGTTTACTTGTATAGACAGCTAATCATGCGCATCCCCAGTTTTAGCAAATACGATGCAAAGTTATTTGTTATTCTATTGATGAATTGACAAAGAAATATGTTGGCGTATTTTTTAAGCTGATGCTTTTCCTTCCACTTATAATAATTGTAATAATGATCACTTTATTTGTGTAGCACAGTTCATACAGCAAGTGCAACTCAAAGTGCTTTACCTAATGAAATGAGAACATACACATAAAAGACAGGATAAGATAGAGTAAATAAGATTCAGTCACACACTTACACACACACACATAAGAAAAAGTTTAATAAGAAAGGTTTTAAGATTTCGTTTGAAGCTGTCTACTGAATCAGAACGCAGCATCACCGTACCTTTTAGTTCTACTCTGGGGGACATTTAGTAGAGCAGAGGTGGAGGATCTTTGGGATCTGGAGGGAATGTATGTGACCAACATAGATAGTCGGGAGCAAGTCAAATAAGAGATTTAAAAACTAAAAGCAAAATTTTAAAATGAATGGGAAGCCAGTGAAGAGCCTTTAAATGTGTTCTCGATGTCTTGTCTTGGTGAGGCACTTTTAACCTTCTACAAGTCTTTATTTGAGCCTCATATGAATTACTGTAATGTCATATGGTGCAATACCTGTCCAAGTTATCTGATGACATTACAGATTCTACAGAAAAAAAGTTAGATGTGCTATATCCTGGTCCGAGGTAAATGCTCCTAGTGACTTTTTTTTTTTCATATTCTCACATATTATACTGTATAATGTTGTATTTAAGCTCAACAGCAGACTCTGTGACCTTATTCCAATTGAGTCTTCCTTTCACACATATAAGACTATAAAAAGCATCTTATAAAGGGCAAAAAAGGTGAACTTAAATGTGTGAGCTTTAGTGTGGTTTGCAGAGGTCTGCAGGTATGGAATGAGATTTATATTTAGCAGTTAGCGTCAGGTTAGTTTAGTCTCTCGGTTTTTGGTTAGTCTTAGGAGATCTGTAGGTTATAGATGTCACTGTATATTGTATGCACTTTCTTTTCTTTAATCCAGACAATGTTCATGAACGCATTTTAAAATACAATTTGCTTCATGTCTGGGGCCCTATTCTCAAGCATCCGATAGCTTACCAGGGTGTTACATTTCACAACTCCATTATTTCTTATGAATTGTACATGCACTTTTCTTTATCTGTTTTTTGTGAATAAAATTTGTCAATTGAATTGAATTATTTTCATAAGACCTGCCAACTGTAGCTTTAATATAACGCAATGCAAAACATTTCAAAATACAATCTGTATAACTTTCTTTTAATTGCATATCAGCCTGTTATTATGTTAGCTATGGGAATATTTGGCACTTTCCATCATCAGCACACCGTGAAATAGGAAAAGAAATATGTCTTCACAGTTCCAGGCAGCATTAAGAGATAATTACAGTATATTGAGACATTGGCTTTGTTTGTGTAGTTTTTGCCATCATTTCTATCAGTTATGGGATGCTGTACTCACCAAAGTAATTGAACAAGAAACACAAAGACGATTAGACAAGTTGTTAACAAACCGACAGATAAACTAGATTATTATTAAACTAAACCACTTTATTTGGAGGTTAAACTGATAGTCAGTGCCATCAAAATGTCGATGATAATCCCTCGTTGGACTGGAGAATAAGACGGAATCATCCTTTAAAAGTGGGATCACATGTTAAGTATCTGTGTGAGTCTATACTCCAGCCTCGAAATTATCTTTAAAGCTTAATAGCCAATTTGGATAGTGGGAGTCGACCTGCTACTGTGAATTTAACCGTGTTAACACCTTGTTGTATTCAGCACCCTGTAGAATGGGAGCAGCTTCCTTATACACAATATAACCACTGACAATAAAGGTGAACTTATAGCCATTTTGGGAAAGTACAGTACAGTATACAGTACAGTATATGTAACACTAGTGCCAATCAGTATGCAAAAGCAAATAAAAAATGAAAACAACAGAGTGGAAGAACAGGATAGTTATGGATACTGTTTTTGAGACAGAATGGAGTTGCAGGTTGCAGGCCTTTGTTTCACCCCTTCAGGGAAAAGTATTCAAGCTGACTCCAAAAACTACGGTTCAACAAGTTTGTGCTTACGGTGGCATTTTTAGGGACGCCTCAAAGTGGCTGCCGACTCATGCAGAAGGAGCAGGTTGACAGAATGATGATTCTCAGCCTCTCAGTGCTTAGCAAATACAGATGGTACAGTGTGTAAATGGAGGCTTAAGGATGGAGACACAGAGGAAAAGAGAGGGGGAGAGATGCAATGAGACGTGTTCATCCAAATTGAGACAGTGAGCAGAGCCGAATGAAAACAGAGTGTGTCGGAATTAAAGGGGAAGATAATGGGACCGAAAGAGGGAAAGAGATGAAGAGCAGCAATCGAGGTGGAGTGAGAGAACACGGGGAAGATACAGTGAATGGGCTGAGAGTGGGCTGAGCTGAGAGAAAGAGCTGTTTACCAGAGAGAGGAAGGCAGCGAACGAGAAAGAGACTGCAATAGAAGAGAGATAATCGACGTGGGTGAGAGGGAATGAGAGAGGGGGCGGTCGAGAGTGAAACAGACAGTGACAGAGTGCACAACGGGTAGAGAATAAGATAAAGGTAAGCGGGGGGCGGAGGTTGTGAGGGAGAGATTTCCAACAAATGGGCGACAGTTGTCGGGAAAAAAAAAAAAGAAGAGGAGAGTTCCCGACGATCCTCCTGGATGCGGTCCTTGAGCCAACCACAGGGCAGCCAGGACGGATGCGACCCTGGTTGGAGCTGTGGAGGGCATCGGGCAGGACGAGCACTTGCAATGGGGACATTAACAAAGCGTGAAATTAAAGCTGCCATGCTGCAGGGACCCTGGGCGCTGCCTTAACCCACCATCATCATCACCCCTCTGAGGCCTGCTAGGAGGCTGGAGGGAGGCGGTGGCGGTGGGGTATTGACAGGGTGCTGAGGGGTAATAGAGCCTGCTGTATTACCGTAATGATGTGTGGAGAAAGGACAGAGGAGGGAGATTATAAAAGGAGGCTCTAATCACTCCTGCGTGACAGCATGGCTCTATCAGGTTACCACAGGCGGTAACGCCGCCTCACACAGGTGGAATGCTCATGAAGTGACAGGGCTTCCTAGGTGTGTTCCTAGGTGTGTGTGTGTGTGTGTGTGTGTGTGTGTGAGAATTAAGAAATGCTGACAAGGCATGAGCGCGTATGCATGTGTGTTTTGCCAATTTGAACAACTGTGCACCTTGTCACTCACTGCATTACACCTGCATGTCTTTTTTCCCAAGTGGAGCTCAGCTGACAGGATGAGGTGACATCCTCGTAAACACACTAGTCAGCATTTCGATTTATAGCTGACACCCTGACGTGAAATGGCAGTGGACATAACCACAGGTTTCCACTGCAGTTGTCACTTAAGTTTCTATTTTTTTTTTTTTTTAGTTTCCTGGATGAGTCTGAACGGAATGAGAGTCACCCATCTGCAGTCTCACTGCAGATCACAGCCTTTCCTCTATACTGCATTCTCTATCTTACCTGTTGTTGGACAAGACATCCCAGCAGCATCAGATGAGGATAAAATATTAATGCTGGATTATTGGAGTGATTTCTTAAAGGACTGTACTGATGTTTTTTCATGTTTTAGCCCATTTCTGACTCATCACATTCACTTCACATTGCAGCTTTTTGCAAATCATATTAGTGTGATTTAAAAATTGCAATGTATTTTTCCTACCGCTGTTGACTGTCAGTGACTTCCATTCATTTAGGTAGAGCATGGAAATGAATTAGCATTGGCAGCATGATGGTGCAGTGGTTAGCATTGTTGCCTCGCAGCAAGAGGGCTCCTGGTTCGAACCCCCCACCCTGGGTCCAAACCCAATGTGCGGAGTTTGCATTATCTCCCCGTGTAAGTGTGGGTTATCGCCGGGTACTCCGGCTTCCTCCCACAGTCCAGACATGCAGGTTAGACTAACTGGTGACTCTAAATTGGCTGAGTGTGAATGGTAGTCTGTCTCTATGTATCAGCCCTACAATAGTCTGGCAACCTGTCCAGGGTGTATGCCCGCCCCTCACCCAGTGTCAGCTGGGTTAGGCTCCAGCCCCCCTGCGACCCCCAACAGGATAAGTGAATGAATTAGCACTAGCATCAAACTGTTTGAACATCAAGTCTGTAATAATGTCAGACTTGGGCTCATCTATAGTCCCTTTACGTATGAAAATAGACGCATTCATTTCAAATGCTGTGACCATCACTGCCCACATACCTCTATGCGTTCATTATGGTGGCATAGATACATCCAATAGATGACACTACAGGGCAGAGTCAAACGTTTCTGATAACAACAAACATGGCAACAGTGGAGGAGGTCGTGATAATAAACCTTTTAACAAAGCTAGAGTTGTAGACGGCAGTGGTGTTTTAGGTCATTGAATATGGATTTATGGATTTATAGACACTGTGAAAAAGAACGGAGCAGATAGTGTATATAATTTGCAGAGGAACTCACACTCACACATATGCTGTTATTTATCAAGCAAAATGCAGAACATTTAGTGGTTCCAGCTTCTCAAATTCAGATGCTGCTTCCTCTGTTTTGTAACACTCTTGAATAGCTTTGGGTTTTAAACAAAACAAGCAATTTTCACCTTGGGCTCTGGGACAGGCATTTTTCACAGTTTTCTTACAATGTATAGACCAAACAATGAATCAACAGATGAAACAAAGATGATTTTTTAGGTTGTTTTATGTTGATGTAAATTTTCAATCTCTTTCCAACAACACAGAAAGAGCATAACAATCTTTCCTCAGGTGATATGTGCACCTAATTAAATGTTTTCAAGCTTTTTGGATCACTAAATAAAATGATGTAGCAAATTTGAGGTCCTTTTAAAACACAGCAGATAAAAACAAAAGCTGTGTTTTATACTATGCAAACCAAATGCTATTCAGTGCGAATGTGCTGTCGAATTAAGCCTCTTGTCTTTGTGTCTGCACTCACTGCAAGACAATGAATGAATGAATCTTCCCCAGATCTCAGTTAATTTCCTTCTTTAAACCTCCCTTGAATCTAAAACACCGTCATCCCCATCCTCAGTCCTCTGCTTTCACCCACACTCTGTTAGGAGAAGGAAAGGACTGGAAGACAGCGTTATATTTTGTCCATGTACGTGTCACTGTCAGGGGAGCGCTGGAGCTCTGCAGCAGTGGCGGCCAGTTAATAACCCTGGTGTGAGGTCTAGTGACGGGGCATCATCAGCCGGCTCTGTGCTGCTGTCAGGAGCCATTTACCCCAAGCAGCTCCTCGCCTAATGGAACATCTGAGTCAATAAAAACAATCATCACTGCCAATCCTACTGAAAGCAAGGAAATTATTTTAGGTGGTCACGGAAAACATGGCTGAGGTGTTTGAATCTATCTGTCCAGTGAGTGGCTTGATGTGCACTTAGCCAGTCAACTGATTACAGTCTTCTGTCTTTGTCTTGTGTGAATACATTGATGATCGCAGCAGGGTTTTCTTCAGCGGTGCAAAGGCGATCGCAGCCTGGAAATGAACTGGCCATTGTTTGAACATGCAGATACTGCATTTTGATCTCTGTTGGTGGGTTTGGGCGTTTGTTTGGTGGGAAACAGAAATCTATGTCTGGCTGTGTTGGATTGGATACCGACTTTATCAACAACCATGTTTTTACTCCCACCATGGCTTAATGAACCGCTCTCAGCATCCACTCAATATCTCTTCAGTGAGGACCTCCATTGTGCCTTCGAAAGGTCAATAGCTGGACAGTGTGTCTTTGAGAGGCTTTCTGCCTTACTCTAAGACTCTTAATGGTGTTCAATGGAGAGACCCACACAACATTCCCAGGGGGCCGTTCCCAGATATCCGCCCGTGATACCTAATCCGGGCCCATTAGCTCTCCTTCCAGCCATGAAAGAGCGCGGCTCCCTTGCATCTCAGGAATTAAAAATTAACCAGCTAATATCCATTTGTCTGATGGGATGCTCTGCGCGGTTGAAACAGCAGATTCCCCCAGCGATGGTCTGTGAGGGATGACTTGTGGAACCCAATCTGCTGGAGGGAAAACGCTGACAGAGATGGCAGGAAGAAACAGAGGGATAATGCCTGTCCATCACATCCATCACGACTGACTCGCGTCTGTAACAGCTGGCTACCGCGAGATGACCCCCTCCATAAAACTAGAGTCTATTCCTTAGCTGTCATGTAGCGCACATTACTCTGTGCTGTATCCTGTGCACCACCACGTCGTGACCTTGCTGTTATTGTCCTTACATGTGCAGTTTTATCAGTAAGGTGGAGTGGGAGCCATGCATGACACACACCATGCAACGCCTTGCATGTTCAGTCATGTCCCACGGTGCATTAACATTTCATGAATAATTAGTGCGTCATCACACAGGATGGCATGTTTGTTGTGCTCGGAAGTGCCGCACTGCAAAAGGGGAATACTGTATATAGTGTCACTGTTTTCCTTTCCTGCAAAAGCAGCATTCGACACTCAGCAAAACCCTCCACATTGCAGAATATAAAACAATTTGTGCTGTGTCGCCTCCTATTCCTTCTTAGATCCTTGTGCTCAAGGGCTTCGCCAACCTGCTGGCTACCATGCATCTCTCCTCTATTGCTGAGTGGCTAACTACTCTAACCACACTGTGAAAAAAAAAAAAAAACAAAGAAGAGGAGGACAGGCTTGTTTCTCTGCCCCCATCCCTCTGCAGGAATTTTCTGCCTTTGATTTCTTCTTTTTTCAATAACCAAGGGCTCTTTTCACTGTTGCCAACTCAATGAGAGCTTATGTGTCCTTCATCCAATTCCAACCCACCACTCTCTTCCTCTCTCTCCCTCTTGCCGCTGCTGTCTCTTCCTCTTCGTTTCTCTGCATTCCCCCTTTCAAATATAGCTTCTGTGAAAATGCTGCTGTGTGTTTCTTGTTGCTCCAGTCTTTGAAGGAGCCGAGTATTTCAGATAATTCATGTCTCTCTCTCGTGGCTTAAGAGGTGTGCTTGTGATGCGGTGAAATGCTGTTTTGTTGATCACGTCCTATTATCTACAATTAGACCCTTAAAGGGGAATTTTCTTAAATCTTTGCATGATAAATCACTGGTATAGATATCAGACGTGAAGAGCTTGTTCAGATAGAGGGAAGACAAACTCTAATCTGCCTTGTCTCTGAGAGACAAAACCTAATCTCCACTGATAATGAAGAACAGATTTTTTACTTAGCGATTGTTATAGCTTTCACATTCAAAAGTCTTATTGTTGATACTAATATCTATATTATTGCCAACTGCTTGGAAGAATATAAATGTACATAACTCCAACATGTCACTGTCTCTCTGGTTTATGGGCAGTGGGGTTTTCAACAGTTTGTATCTAGCTAACACTGAAAGAGACATGACTATTCATAGCTTGAGGTAATCAAGGATAAATCAAATTAGTGACAACACTGAGTTATCCATTAAGCAACATTATAATTAAACAGCAGAATATCCCTGGTAGATTTCTGTGTTATATGTTTTAGTCTCACCTCTCTCTGCTCATGTATGTGTCATCACTGCTGCATCTCACACATGCATTTTATGCCTGAAATCGAGTCAGGAAAAACATTATAATGACCACTTACCACACCGCTCAGTGCCGAGTGTGACTTTATTCTCATAAACATTTCCCTCTCAAGAAATGCAGCAAGGTGCAGCAGCAGTACCTCCACAAGGACCTACTGAAAAATCGTGTCTTGATTCTGGCCAACCACTGAGATAGAAACCGCAATCATCAACATGTTTGACTGCATGTTGGTTAATGATACAAAGAGCTCTGTGTGTTCTCATCATTAACTTCCATTAACTGTTTTCCTGCCTCATTGAATCCTGCGTTAATTGTGCAACAGTTATAAGATGAAAGCATCCTGCGCTGGAGTCGGTGTAAGGTCCCCTGATCATTATGTATCAGCTCCTTTTTTTCATCTGTGGTTTTATCACACCTTTCTGTAAGATGTAATTTATAATAAAGAAATTATGTTTGGCAACACTGTAAAGAATACTTAAATATCAACGTGAGTCATATTACACATTTTATTTTTGGAAGAAAGCTTGATAATGGTGTTACAGTAAGTGACAGTTTCATGTTGTTAAACCATTTTCTCTGTGAATTTAATCAATTAGTACATTTTATCATGAAAAAAATCATTTTTATTCTTACTGCAAACGGGCTGACAAAAATAGGTTAAGACTTTTGCAGCATAAGTGTATGCATGCTGTGACTGAGAATTAATTGATTAGAATAAAATGGGAACAGCTCATGTTTTCTGATGATATGATGGGATGTAACACAATAACAACCCCCAATCAGTCTCAAGAGCAAACAGTTTTCTGGTTAAAAATAAATCCAGAAAAATAAATCTAGACATTACTAGAATTTAACTTGATTTAATAACACTGATGAAAAGTGGAGATGCACCACTAGCGAAAACAAGACCAAACACAGATGACACGATGTTAAAAGAGTTGAGAGAAAGTCTTATCTATGGGCTGGAATTAGCTAAAATCCACATATCTCAAAATTATATGAGGCAAAGGGGAATTGTAAACTATTCTGGAAAAAATATCAAACATCTCACTACAAATCTGGACAAATGGAAGAATAACCGAGGGCAGCTTTTGTTTCTTTCTGGAGTCCATGCAGGAAAAAATTACAAGCCATCTAAAAATAACATCAAATTCTAATATCAGTCATTTTTCTTCTAACTGATGAAGGACATGCGACAAAATTAATTCCCTGAAAGGCTCAAAACCAATGATGCATGCCAGGTTGATGGAAAATACACTGCAGTCCCTTCCTTTGTAGATCAGGACGCATTTCCTGTTACATGGAAACAAGTGGTTGTCATTCCTGTTATTAAATGTAGAGACCACACTGGAGTCAGTATTTACAGAGCCATAAGCCAGTAATGATGTACTGTGCTAATAGAATTGTCACTGATAACTGACAGAACATCTTAATACTAGTCGTTTAGCTCTAAATTATATGCAATTGACTTCAGAGCAAACCACCGCGACTGCCACTTGTTATTAATTTAACTAAATTCAAAGTGCTGTTGTTTGAGATGTAGGTCTGAGATATGTGTAAACCATTAGACCATAATCTCGAGCAGCTTGATGTTTACAATGTGCCACAGGCATAAGCACTGAGGGATTTTATTTTATCTCCCGCAACACTGTCACAAAGTGGAATAATAAATGTATGCTGATGACATCATGCATATATGCTAAATCTGTTAATTAGCAAACACAGTGGGACCTTGTTCCTCTAAAAACACATCACACTTAAGCTGCATCTGACATCGCATGCTGTGCACTACATCCCCAATATGTGTACTATCAGTCAATAATCTTTTGTGTACATAAATAGTAGTATCATTTCAGACGAGAGCCTCCTTGCCAGGTAGTGACGCGTAACCATGATAACACATGCCAGCCTTAGCTCTACCTGTAACTTAAAGAACTGTGACACTATATTACGCCTATTCATTCATTTCTCATTTTATCTAACTGCTTACCCTGTTAGGGGTTTGCATGGGCTGACACATAGAGACAGACAACCATTCACACGCACATTCACACCCACGGGCAATTTAGAGTCACCAGTTAACCTGCATGTGTTTGGACTGTGGGAGGAAGCTGGAGTACCCGGAGAAAACCACAGGGACATAGGGAGAACATGCGAACTGCACACAGAAGGGCTCCCTCCACCCTTGGGTATATAGTACGCCTAGCAAAGTGAAATCTTACACTTCTTACATACTTCCACTCCACTTAAATTGAAGCGTTATTAACGTTACAGAGTTATCTTGGTCGCGCTCCGTTATGAACGTACTCCTCTATGGCATTGCATTTTGGGACATTCATGACGGTGTAGTGTCCAGTGTTTGTATACTGCAACATTCCAGCAGAAACAGTATGCATCTCACATACAGTACTATTGCTTTCATTGCACAGTTGCCTCACATACTGTTTTAGACTACTGAATAGGATGTTAGTATGGAATTTACACATAGCCTTAAACTTATTTTGAGGGCAAAAGGTTGACAGTGTGATCACTAACATCACTGTGGACTCCTCTTCAGCTTTAAACACAAAAATGACAAAAATATCTGGGTTAATGTGGCTAATTTTCGGCAATGTAAGAGCTGAGTCTTCGAATATGTAACTAAGATATTCATGTGCTCCAACTTGGGATTGACCCGTTGAAACTTTTGTCCAACTACTAAATTATGAGGTGGTACGGTGGTGCTGTGGTTAGCATTATCGCCTCACAGCAAGAGGGTTCCTGGTTCAAACTCAGGGTGGGGGGTAAGAACCCCGGGGTGGGTTAGCCCCTCTGTGCAGAGTCTGCATGTTCTCCTCGTGTCAGCGTGGGTTTTCTCCTGGTACTCCGGCTTCCTCCCACAGTCCAAACACATGCAGGTTAAATGGTGACTCTAATTTGCCTGTAGGTGTGAATGTGTGCGTGAATGGTTGTCTGTCTTTATATGTTAGACTGCAATAGTCTGGCGACCTGTCCAGGGTGTACCCCGCCTCTCGCCCAATGTCAGCTGGGATAGACTCCGCCCCATGACCCCAAACAGGATAAGTGGTTACGGAAAATGAGTGAATGAATGATGACTAAATTATCATTTAATTACTTGAATACAAAATCAACAAGGCGACACATGATCCACATGTACACAAAAGGTTTTTACTCAAAACTATTTGAACATGAACAGAAGACAGAGATGAATCCATATTACCGCCATTTTGCAGTGCTGTTGATAATTTGTTTAGATCAGCCATGTTTATTGAAACAGGGAACTAACACCTACAGATTAATTGATACCTTTGAAAAACACTCATCCAGTGGAGTGGACTCGAGTCACATTACTCGAACTTGAGTCAGACTTGAGTCACAAATTTGATGACTTAGGCTCGTCCTGACACAATCAAGGAAGACTTGCAAGTCGACTTGAACTTAAGCAGCAGTGACTCATGACTTCACTTGGACTTGGGGTGTTTGACTTGAAAATACACAATACCTTCTCTGAAGCCAATTTGGGAAGAGAAAGTTAAAGGCTTTTTTCAAACATGAAATGAGTTAAACACAACAACATTATGACTCGATAATCAAAATTTAGGACTTGGGACTTGAGTGCAAAGACTTGAGCTTTACTTGTGACTTGCAAAACACCTCGTTGGTCCCACCTCTACACTCATCCAACATACAGTACCTGTGTACATGTAATACATCTTTTGGATAGTTAGGGCCATACAACATCATCAGTGCACTAAACACCAGAGGTAATACTTCTCGAGGACGGATATTCAAGCATGCAATTTGCCGTGACTACTGCTGTCTGTGTATACGTATCAGTGTTGTGGGAATTTGTATTTTTGCTCAGAGGGTATTATAGTGTATATACCATTTGTTATGACCCACCAGGGGGAAGTGAAATCTGGTCCCACACAGCAAATGGCCACATTTATTTTTAAAACATCATCAAAATATCCTTCGTCACCATGAAAATCGATGTGTTGGTCTCATTCCTTTGCAACACAAGTTTCTTTTTAAATATACAGTGCAGTTCCTCTTTTAAAATGTGCTCACGGTCTATATGCTGTTTTTAATGATTCTTTGTAATATGGATCACGGAGAGAAAAGTAACTGCAGCAGTATTAAATCAGCTTTCAAACCATCAAGTGCTAACTGAGGGGCTTCCTGATAGAAACGAATCTCTTTACAAGTAATATTTCCCAACTAATTTCCCCATAGAGTTCAATAAAAAAAATTAATAAGGAGGAACAGCTGATAAAGGGATCCATGTATGAAGCTTCATTTCAGGAGTGTTATGGTTGGGGGCTGATTTGGTACCTCAGATCCTTTTTGATTTGCAGTAATTTAGCCAACCATTTATTTCAAATTGCGGCAATAATTAATAGCAGGAAGTAGTTTAGAGCGGGAGTTTTGTTCCACTGCTCTGATGGATATAAGTTGTTTAATTGACTGAAAAAATGGGTTTAAGATCCTAAATGTCATTCCTTTAATTTAATTAAATAATTAATACAACAATCATGTGCAAAAGTTGCAGATTTTCTATGTTAAGTTCAGTAAAATTATAGCTTTGTGAGGCCTGATTGGATGGAAATAGGTTTATTATGTATGATTCACAGTATTAAAAAGTGTGTTGCTCAGCAAATGTTTGGTGCTGAGGGTAGGAAAAAGTTTCATTTGATGGATGCTTTTATTCAATATCTGGCAAGGGCAAAGCTTGGTGGCCCCTCGACGGACTCTTTAGCACCATAGCTGCAAAAAAAAAAAACAGCACAAGACATCTTTGACCTTCACAGGCAAAGGTTGTTTATAGGTCTGCTCCACTGTCCACATGAGATGTCTGAGGCTGAAAAACAGGCCTGGTGTTGGCCACCAGAGATACGTAACAGCATTATTGAGCGCATGCACCAATTTCTCTGTCTGGCACCTACATATTGATGGTTGTTGTATCAAAACAATGGCCTTCCTCTGAGTCTAATAGTGCTGGCTGGGTCCCTTATTTGTCTGACAGGATCCTATTCCTGGAACATTGTGCACTGTCCAAGGTTATCATTTGTAACCTAAAAGGAACAGAATTCCCTTTCAGTCACTTTGAGGTCGCATAGCAACTCACTTTGTTACATGGAGTCGATGTGTATGCGTTCATGCGCCTCTAGGAGTGTGTGCAGTTGCCTTTGTATATGACAGACGGAGCGCCCACCTGATTGCCCAATTGCAAGAGACATTTACAGCAAGGTAAAACTTGTGTAAACGTCATTTGCGCCAGTCATTAGGAAGGTGTGGCGGACAGCCGGGCTGCAGTTCAGCGGGAGTTTTGCCAAGCTAACGATTGATCATGGTAAGGTTAGAAGGCGGAGTAGATGGGATGTCAAAATCCTAAAGATATTCAGGTCCTCATTACTGGGGGTCACAGCATCCATGCCCTGCACGTTCAACCGAGTCGCTTGAGTGCTCATGCACTAACAGCCAAGCTGCACTGTAAGCAGAGCCCTCTCTCTGTGCCCATTACATTGCTTCACTTATGAATTCTGTAGTTACCCAAATCTGTCCTTGATTGCCAGGTGGTTGCACTGAAATGGAAAATGGCAGATCTGGATTTTAAGTATTTTTGATGCCATCTTCGAATACAGAAATTACACTGTAACTGGAGGGATTGCAGAGCTTAACATCTTTCTTAATATTCAAATGTGAACAAGTTGCAAAATCATTACAGCATTTATATTCCTGTCCAAGACAGCTTGTTAACATGCTTGCATGTCACTGAACTGTGGGGAATATTTGCTGCAACCCTCTCCCAAGGCTGTGTTTAGAAAAAAAAAACAATTTCAAGTACTGGTGAAAAAGCCAGAAAGTTGGCCTGTGCGTATAAATTATGAATTACAGTCTTGTCCTGAGCCATCACAAGGTGAGTGCAAGGATGGGGAGTGGGGCCATGGATGCATTTTATTTGCTTTAGAAAATGGGGATAATAGGGCAGTATTTATACATTTTCTATTCTCAGTGATGATTCATGACTTTGCTTATTGCACAGGCTCCCAGAGTGGGGCCTGGGGACCACCTGGATTAGCTGGAGGGGCTCCCCAGGAAAATGAGGAATAGTTTAATTCCGCTGTTATAATGAGTATGTGTGTTAAGAAGTCTGTATTTACTCCGTCTCTCCAACCTCCTGTCATATCTCCTAAATCAGACTTGCAAAATCACCTCAGGCAGAGTTTCCTGGTTGCTTCATTGTCTCTTTTTAGTAGGTGCTCAGTGTAAACAGAGAAATAAAAATGACAGGCTGGAGATCCCCTCGTGTCTGGTGCATGTTCTCAGAGGCTGCAGGACTTGAGGGGCAGGAATGAATGGACACAGCAGCGAGTGTAGCCGAGTGAATCCGAAAATCCTGCTGACCGACCTGTATGTGTTTTCACCACAGAGGCAGAAAGAAGCGTGACTGTGAAGGGAGAGACGTAACAACTCCCTACCTTCCACAGCTCCTTCTGTGGTGGGGGGAACTGTGTCCAGACTTGTGCTTTGCGAATTAACTTGCAGAAAGAAGACATTTTAGTCGCAGGAGAAGAAATAACATTTGTCCTCGGCTTCACGCGCGCGAGGCAGCGACACTCAACACTTGAGCGGAGCTGACGTTAACCCGTTAGCAGCGAGACACGGGAGCTGCCACGAATAGATCCAGTATCCACGACCCCGGTCGGCCGACCGGGATAGGACCTCGTGTTCCTCTGGCAGTGGACTCGTATCTTTCCCCCCCTCTTCTTCTACTCTCCGGGTTGGCTCTAACTCTTGTGTTTTGTGGCTGTTAATTACATGAAGTGGATTTTTGTGCTTGCTGCGAAGTGAAGACGGGACTAAACGTAGTGGTTCAGAGAAGGAGAGAAATGCCAACGGCGGTGACAAAGAGGAGATTCAGTAAGTGCACCGTTATCTTTTTTTTCTCAATGTCCCCCATTGAACTTGAGACGCAGCTTTAAGCTTCACCGTCAGCGAACTTGGTGACATTACGGTAACTGAATTCATTTGTCTGTTTGTTTGGCGTCTTTTATAAACTGGAATTACTTTGGAAATGCTTTTTTAAAGGTGTACCGGCCACGGTGAAATATTGTAAGTCGGCTCCGTCTGGCAAAAGCAGGTCTCCGGCTAATGCCAGACAGCCACGCACACAGTTTGTTGCTGTTTTTATTTATGCTAACCCTCAATGTATCAACAACTTTTATTTCAACACCTATTGAAAGCGAATAATTACTGGTCTGCTCACAGAAATACTCGGTCTTCACATGATACCCACAGACATGGAGGTGCATGGGGGAAGAAGAGGCACACTTTTCGTCTTAATTACTTATTTCTCAAGTGATTTTCGACACACAGCCCCGCGAGGAGTTGGCCATAAACTGAGCGCGAGCACTTTTCAGTGAGCAAATTGACGTAGCTGTGGTCTTTGAAGGGATGAAAGCTCCAATCAAGCAGAAAATCTGTCGAGAATCACTAATGAAATAATAAATAGGGAGCTGTGGTGGTCTGTGGGGCGCGAGCCTGTCGTCACCCTGTTTTTGTGTAATTGCACTGTGCGGATTTGCACCCATTTTTTTTTTTACCTTATATTAAAAAATGCTTTGCCATAAGGTGCCATCTCTCCAAACCTGCCTGCTCCCTTCATGTGTGCGCGTGCACGAGTGCGTGATCATGTCAGCGAGCGCCTCGGGCAGATGCAATCTTTTGCTCTTCCTTTATTTAATGTTACCAGAGACAGGTATTTGAGTTCTTGTGTGCCAATCAGTGTCAGAAGCTCCTGTGATGTGTGTGTCATTCATCTGCCCTTAGAAATCAGTGCTGCTGCAGCACTGGTTGTGGAGACAGGTTTGATGTCATGGATTTTCTCCCCTCAGCTGAGGCATGAGCATACATTTCAGCAATCATCCGTTAGGTAATTTAATTGTAAAACCATTTCTTGTGACAGCTTTTGCAGGTGCGCCACTTCATCCGATAGCCCAAAGCCCTCCTCAGGTCTTGAACAGATCTGAAGTGGGGGGGTGTTTTTCACTGGGTGGATATACGGAGAGATTCTCAGCATTGCATCAAGCCCGCAGCCCTTTTTGGTTTATTTAAAGAAAGGATTGGAAGCAAGAGTGACATGCTGAAGTAGCCTCATGGCCATCCTTTATCAATACATGAATCCGATTATGGCTGTCACAGACACAATGAAGAGACCTAACCATGAGCCAAACTGTAACAGGATGATACAGGGTGGGTTAGTTTCTTGGAATTGCATCAGAGGCTTTCTGCAACTGAATCCTAGGCCCCGCTGCATGTTTGGGTTTCTAACCTTCAGCTCATGCCCACTGAAAAGAAACTGACATGGTGTATTTCTACTCTATTCAAGGTAATTTAATAGTAAACTGTCCTGTAGGCTAGCCTACACAGCAGGGTCCTCAGTGGGACAGCCTACTGTAAAATATTATGGCTTCTGCATGTGGGCTGCTCCATCAGCACTGGAGGATACATGCCGATTTGGCAGTCGAGTCTCACTGTAATTTCTTTCATAATGCAAGTGACTCTTTCTGGTACTGTTTGGCTCAAGGATTCACAGTTACCTGTTGTTATCTGGATAGATATTTCATCATTTAAGCTATGTTGACAGTGTTGTTAGGTGCCATGCTGCTGAAGCATTAGGGTTTTCTTCAATCATGTTGTAGGGAAGCTGCAGGGTTTCTTTACTGTGTTTTTCCAGATTTATTTTCCTGTGTATTTTCTCACTTTGTGGGCCGTGAAAGCTGTTACACAGCCAGTGAACATTTTGGCATTTTCTGTAAAATACGTTAATATGTTTTACCATGATTCGAGCACTGGTGTTTATTTGCCGAATACTGACACATTCCCACAAGCTATTAGGTCTACTTTATACTCCAGCCACTTCAAACCAAAAATTATTCAAGAGAAGACATGACTTATTTGACCTAATCCTCATGACTCCGGAGGGATTACAGGGTGGCCCACAATGGATCACCACATTGCTTTCTTCTTTTGTTTCTTGCCAGAAGAGTCAACAGTTCATTTGGTGTCTGTTTGGGGTTTTTGGAAGAGTGCCTCTGAAAGGAAATAGTCTTGGCCTTAAGTCGATGACGTCATCTGCTAGGCATAAAGCTAGGCTTCTTAGAAACAATTAGCAAACATCAGCTAGCTGGCATTACAGCCACTTCAGCTGTAATGTTTGTATTGCAGTTTGACTCATTTCAGTGACATTTCAGACCTTTACTCTTCCTTATTTATTCGCCATGTAAATTATAGCAAAAAACCTTAACATCTTTGTTTCAGTTGTTAGGAATTATTCCCGATCTGTCAGTAACCAGCATTTTCAACATGGGTGGCAGGGCTACCCTCTTTTTAATCTTTCCAATGACAAATTCTGCTTTCACATGGATTTACTTGCATTTACAGTGTAGTATCGGTTGTGTTTGTTGTCCTGGGTGAATCCCTGGCCTGTGTGAGCATTTGTATGTAGCTGTGTCGGGTATTTTCTAGCAGGCCTGGTCTGGGGCTAGCAGCCAGAGCATCTGCCTCAGCTTCCTTGTATGCTGGTGCTCCCTGGCAGAGGCTGGGCTGAATGGCACTGTTAAAGAAAATCCAGCTCCTCTGTGGCCACACACTGAAAAACCACTCGGCACAACCCTCTCCCTACTGACGCTTTCTCATGCTTTCCATATGGGCAAAATCTTGGTAATTTCAGGGCCCTGGAGTTATAATGAGAGGTTTTGCCCTCAGTGTGTTGGTCTGTGGTGGGCGGGATCAGCGTTTCAGCGGGTTTATGGGGGATTATAACTGCTCTGAGATGCCTCACTGGCCCACTGTCAGGGCGTTGGCACAGAAAAACCAAGAACTTTTTTTAACTAGGCAAACTGGTTCAAACTGGTTGTGATAGGGCTCTTTGGCATGGGGGGGGGGGGGGGGGGTTACAGGAGCCAGACTATAACCTGCAGTTTAAGGCTGCAAATTAAGCTAGTTACTGCAGAGATTTAACTACAGATATGAGTGTGCTGATTTTCTGCTTAGACATCAAGATGTTTTACTCCTGCCTCTATAGGCACACCGCAGGCAACCACCATTGTCCAGTTTAGCATCCCATCCCCACATAAAGACCGGCTGCTCTTAGTAGTACGCATGGTGGATTTTTAACAATGCTTGTTCTTTAACGTCAGCCGCATAAAGGCAAAGAGTGATTTACTACTCTGTCTGCAAGGGTAATGTAGGAGCAATTTGACTGCTGATTGAAACCAGGTCTCCCATTTCAGAGTCCACTGGTGGCATTATAAACCATTTACACCGATGTTTTACAGGGCACCCCTGCAATGGGGAAAGTGGAAACAGACGCACGGCCTAAAAATGGCCTGCACTACCACGAGAGGCCTATTTTTATCCATTCCTTGTGTGATTTGTTGTCTTTACTTCAAAGTATGTTAGCGCAGCGGAGTGAAGTAGTGAATATGGATGACATTGAAAGGTCAAATGTTAATCAGTGCTGTTTTTCATTTAAGCGGAGGGACCTCCGATATATAGGGGGTCCGCCTGCTTTGGATTATGCAGCATGTTCTGTAAGCGGTAGAGCTTTTTCCTCCAGCCATTATGTGTGAATCAGAACAGCAGTCCAAATTCTGTGAAGACTGGCTCAGGCAATTTGCTGTGTCAAGACCTTATGACTTCTTTGCACTTGTTCTGTATCAACATATGTTAGAAGGTAGCCATTACTTAAATGGACCAAGCAGACTTAATTACATTTTTACCACCTAAGCCTTAAAAAACACACAACTCATTACAGAGTCAAAGTGCTGCTGAGGAGCAAGAGGAGAGAAAGTGCAAAGACTAACGAGTGAAGGACGTTGAAACTTGATTGCTGAACCTTTAGGATGCTGGTATTCTGTTAATGCCACTGTTAATGACTAAAGCTCAACATTAGCTGCAGCCCATTCACAGTAAAAGCTTTCCAGCTAAGATAATTGACTATGGCTTTATTGTGAGGCAACTACAGTGTGTGTTCAGTTACAGTCATTAATGGTGCAACACTTGAATTTTATTAGTTTTCGCACAAAGGTCAAAAGTGGTCCAAAGCTGCATTTGGATGTTTTAACTTTTTGTTTTTGTTAACTGATTACTATGATACAAGTGATTAAGTTAAGATACCACAATCAGCATTAGAGCTGCATGATCATTTCGTATTTGCTTAATTAACTTTAATTTTTCATGCAAATTCACAGTTTAGAAATTGAAGATAAAAAGTAGGTCAAGGTTTGAAGTCCTCAGTTTACTACTTGCTGACAGCTCAAAAATATCACTGCTCTTTTTTTTTTGCCATTGAGAGATTTTCTGATGTGAGAAATGGAACTTTTAACTGTGAAGTATCATAATCACAATGTGCAGTTAGCCACCCATTGGTATGCATAACAAAGTCTGTAGTGAGATGTAGAAACTGTTGCTATTCATCTGCTGTCCCTGTGATCTCAGATGGTCCCAGATGGCTTTGCATTCTCACCACACAGGTCATCTAATTAAAACTTTTAACCACCAAACACATAAAAGTGGATTGTGTACAGGTGTTGTAATTGTTTTAGTATTTATCCTTGCTTCCCGTAGAAGGAGACGTGTGTATCTAGATGCTTGTTTTACCTCTCTCCGCTGACATTTAAGAGTAATTATGTGAAGCATTTCTTTTTGTGTAGACTGCTCACTGCAGCTGTAAATGGTTGAGATGTTGATAAGATACTGAACGTGTGTTTACGAAACTTGTCTGAACGTCAATGGCATTACTACTAGTCCAACCACGTGAGATAAATTACTGTTTTTGTCTAAGCATAGTATTTACAGGTTTGTGTGTGCTTAATGACTTTAGTGCTTACCCATGACATATTTGCTGGTAGTGTGGGAAAAACGTTTTTCATCAATGCAACACAGTGCAGCGTGTGTATCTGCAGTGCAAGGCCTTGCTGTTTTTATGATTAAAAGAAACCTGAAATAATTAGCCTTTTCATAAATTGATTAATCATTAAACAGAAATAACAATATTTGCTGGTTCTAGCATCTTAGATGTGAGGATTTGCAGCTTTGTGAGTTATTTTTCATGTTGAATATTTCTGTGTTTTGGACTGTTCAGACAAAACAAGCAATTTGAAGATTTTACCTTGGGTTCTCAGAGCTTGTTAAACAAAGGGCAATATCAGCCTGATATGCATGACAGCCGGATTCTCACGACATCATGAGATTACACGAGAATCATGGGATAGTACGGACCAATCAGCATCATGTACACCTGAAGGGTTTGTGTGGTGACACGGAGAGGCGACTGTTAATCAAGGCTATTAAATAAAGACTGGGACATGGTTTTTGACCTCATGGGAATTATTGGGTAGACACATAGGCAGTGTAACTAGAGCTGTGATGTTGGAGGGTTACAGCAGACGCCGCTAGAAAATAAGGGCATGGTGTCCACTCAGGTGCTTTTTGGAAGCGCTCTTTTTTGCCTCCTTGGATGTTCTCGGCCTGACAGAACTTTTCAGTTATACTCAAATGGATGGTGGCTGATAAACAACTGACTATTTTCATATAGAAAGCATTTGTTTATTAGAGATCTTTCAGTAACTGCAATTTTTCGTGTAAAATATATTCTGACTCAAGGCTGACTGCGGACGTTTCAATGAAACAAATCCATCATCCCCATGTTCTATGATAGCGCACCAGCTATTGAGCCTTTCGGCAAGTGCAGACCAGGTTTCACTGTGCATGTGTTGTACCCCAATTATATGACGTGATATGACGCCACAACTTCTCTTTTCAACAGTGGCAGCTCCTACGGAGGTTAGCGTAGATGCTGCAATAGCATCAGTTACATCAGAACTTAAGAGTATTTCCTCACTGGAAAAAGAGCAAAGAACAGCGCTGAAGGCTTTTCTCCGTGGAAAAATGTTTTTGCTCTGCTCCCGACGAGTCCGTGATAGACTGTGATAGACAGATGGTTCATCCAATTACCTGCCAAGTATTTTTTTTAAAAGTGCCTGCCCTTTTCCAAACAGTTTCCAATTACATCTTCTCAGATGGTTCTGTCTAACAAACCATCTGGCACGTCAGGTTAAGTGTTGGCCTCATACATTAATAAATTGGTGTGGTCCTACAGTAATTTACATGGGGACATTAATAAATGGTACTGATGCTCTGTGTAGACTGATAATAACATGCGTCCCTGGGGGATAACAGCACATTGCACCATTTAGTATCACTCAATGCACTGAGCTTGATCTGATACAGGGGATGAATCAAACAATTGACTCAATTTACTCAATATCTGTCAAACAATGCAGTGGTGTGGTTGTTCAGCTGAAGTGATCCTGTTTTGACACCACATGTGGTTGTTTTTGTTGCATTGTAAAGCGCTGCTTTTGTTTTGTGTCATCCTGCTGAGAAACCACTCGAAAAGGGACAAAACTCTGTTGTTTCATTTTGCGCTCTCGAATATTATACTTTCATAAAGTTGAGTGTCATCGTAAATTGAAAATTGAAATATGAGACTCATTCTCAGGCAGTCCTTATTGTTGCAGTGTTGAAAACATATAAAATGGTGATGCCATTGTAATGCATAAAATCCAACTGCGAATTTTATGAATCATTAGAGCCCAAATAGCTTCATGTCCTACGGTTGCCACTTGTGGCTTATTACAGCTTTCATTTGAGATCCTAATATAGATTATGTATGGATGCTCATCCTGGCTTACGGCGCAGTAGACAGTTTTATCACTATGTATTGGTTAAAGTACCAGGGAGTTGACAGGAACATGTGGCACGCATGTAAGACCTCAGTGCCTTGGCTTTGCCCAGTCAGCAGAAGTGCACAGATGACGCACTCTTTCATTTCAGACAAATGCTCGATGTGGACAAATGGAGCAACGGCTCACCGGCTGGTGTCATTCATTTTGCTTGTCATTGTCAACCTATTCTTTTCAGGTTCTCATCTAATTAAAAGACACACACACACACACACACACACACACACACACACACACACACACACACAGGCTGTAGCAGAATTGATGCGAACATTACATGAAGGTCAAATTGTCAGCCGTCTTATCAGGCTGGACTTAAATGGCAAATAATTCCATCCTTCAAAAATGGAACAAATGTGACAAATTCACGTAGTTTATTTAGATTAAATGTTGAATGAAATGAACAATGAGCCAGTTTTCACGCTGAGCTTGGCTTGGATTCTCAGTGTTCATCAGCAGTACTTAATATTAGCAGTGCAGTCAAGCAGACCTTTCCTTTGAGAGATGGAAAACACGTCCTTCTGCTCTTGCTATTACTGTATTATTCACCATTGACACTTAACATACCGTAGCACTGTTGATATGGCATAAGTGATGATTGGATAGAAATATTTGACATTTGACAGTCGTGAAGCTATTCTTTCTAGAGGACCAGTTGTGACTTGCCGTGTTTAGCTTGCACTCTTTCTTTCACTGGGAGGATGTCAGCACATCATAGCTTTTCCCTGTGTTTTTCTTTAAAAGCTTCTTCCCTCAAGGGAGTCTCTGTCCAAGTCATTGCCAGTTTTGGCGTGAATACGGTTATACAAGCATATGGACAGTCAGAGATTTAGTGTGCACTTTCAGGTGCAAAAATCATGCTGACTGACTCAGCATCAAGACACTTTGTCAGGCCACTCCACCAGGTTGCTTTTAGCTCATGGAAGGGGCAAAGATAGTAGTTTGTGACTGACAGTTGGAACCGTAACACTTTTAGAAAGCTAACTTTATGGCAATTGTAGCAAGACAAGCCAGGAGGATTTTTTTGCTTACATAAGCAAAAATTCAGTAGCTGACCATATGTTGATTGTAGCATTAAAGACTCTGACACAGGAACCCTCATTGCCAGTAGCTGGGCGTGCTAAAGCACAACAGTGAATGGCGGAAAAGTGCATGCCTTGCACTCCGTCTGCCCCGCTGATATGGCAGATGGATAGGATTTTAGGGAGTGGGGGCGGGGCACTTTGGCAGTGAGGGACAGAGATGACAGCTCTTCGTCCATGGAGAGCTACCAAGGGCCTTGGCTCTGAGCACCTAGTGTGTCCTCCTGACAGAGCCTTGATGCCATCATAGACCATTAGCGTTGACAGCATGTCATCATGTCACACTGAAGCTCATGGTCGAGCAATGAATAAGTAAGAGCAGGAAATAAAGATGGCACACTTAAATAAACATGGCTTTGCTAATGCCACTCTGAAGCTTTCTTCCCTCTTCTCTACATTGCTTTAACATGAAGTCTCTCCTGAGTTCATATATATAAGCTGCACAGATTATTCTTCATTTGCAATATTTCCCCCGCTGTCCAAACATTGTCTTAGCCTGTGGCTTCTGCTTTGAGCGTCGACTGTCTAGAGAGCCTTCACAGCTAGTGTTGGAGTTGTTTTTCCAGATGACGTGATTTGATTTAATTTGAATGTATGACACAAGTGAAGAGTGGTGACTCTAATAAAGCCATGTAATGCAATAATTCAGTGACTGAATTAAAGGCGGAGCAAGGCTTAAAAAGAGCGCTGTTCCCACAACTAGAAAAAAAAAGTAAAGTCTTGCTGCTTACTGTAAATAATATACTCTCTGGGCTCTAGCTTGTGCTTGTCAATGGAGAAATATGGGAGTAACTTTTCATATGGTCACACTGTAAGTAGCCATCATATATCTTTAAGGTCTGAGCTGCTAACAAGTGATACAGTTTCAAATTTGCTATGCATGTGAGTGTTTATTCTCTTCTTCTTGATAGAATAGTATATGAATAAATTCATAAACTTAAGCCCCATTTGCAAGGGACTAGTAATACCTGGGGACCTCAGGTGATTTTAAATCACCACCCGTTTTCGTGCGAGCATTTGCGCAGGAGAGAACTCTGTATTTTACTCCAATTTACTAACATTATCCCCCGGATATGATGCACACAGTCATTTGTAACTCCACTGCACTGGTGGTGATGTACACTGTTAGACTCCTTTTTTACTTTTGAATGTAGGTTAAACAAAAAGAACTGACTGCCACACATTGTCACACTATCCATCTCATCTTTAGAGACTTCGTTCCTTTTATTGATTTGAGCTCGCTTTTTCTGTGAATGGGTATCCATGCTGTGTTGTGAAATGAGCCTCCTGCACCCAAAATGCTGTCAAAACTTTCATTAATAATTGCGAAGGCTGCCTCTGTAATACTTTACCAGGAAAGAGGCAGAAAAGAGACACAGAGCAAAGAAAACCTAAATACGACCCAAAATTACCATAATGCCAATTTGCACGGGATTAATATTATCACACAACCTGTGATTGGTGAAATATTGTAGGTAATTTGCAGTGGAATTTTTACTTGACAAATTACAGACATGGCAAAATCACATAGACGAACTTCGCAACTAGGCAAGGTCCCCAGGTAATACTAGTCCCGTGCAAATAGGGCTAGGGTTGGGTATTATTATGATTGTTACGCATTACACCCAGAGGAATGCACACGTAAACATTTTGTCATTTTGAGATTTTAAACACTTTACAGTAAATACTGATACTGAAATAATGTTGCGATCAGTAAACACTTGCATACTTGATTTTTTTTCCCAATATAAGACACATTTCTGTACTCCAGTACTTGTTATGTAAGTGATAGTACTTAAATGGATCACATGCTATTTGAAGTTGAGAAAATTGCCCAGAGATAAGGCTGAAACTCATAATACTTTACATCACAGACATGGTTTTACTGTTCCACTCTCATATCTCTGCACAACTAAATGAAGCAACATGGAATAAAGAATCACTGCTGGGACTTTTGAACTTGCTTTTAATGGAATGTCCGCGAAGTGACCGAAATGATAAGTTGTTTCCTGTGTCCTGTTTATATATAAATATGGGCTATGATAATATAAATGACCCAATACGTAGTTGCACATTACCAACATTCATCAGACTCACATAAGTACGTTTCAAGGTTACACACTGTAGTGCAGAGCTGTCAGATTTTCCCTAACTGTAGTCAGAAAGTAATGGAATATCACAGCATGAGGTTACAGAATGGTTTAGGTGGTGGGTGGGGGGGGGGGGATCTCNGGGGGGGGGGGGGGGGGGGGATCTCATTTGGCTCTATCGGTAATAAATTGAATTTATTGTATATTTAATGTTTATGAACACTAGATAAAAGGCTGCTTTTCATTTCAACAAGGTCTACGGGTTATTTTCCACTGCAGCACATCCATGGGCGTGGCAGATCCTTTATATATAAATACATATATTTATAGGGACAGATATACAAGCAAAGACCATTCACTAAAACCTCAAATACTACATATCATAGCATTTACAGCTTGAGCTAATTTGCAGTGTTTATTGCTAGATGGAGTTTTATTAAAGAAAAACAGTGCCATACAAAATACATATGCCATTACACAGACACAAACATAAATATTAAATACACATTAAAATAAAAGTGCCATAAAAAGAATATAAAATCCTGAGGGATGACACCTGATCATTCATAACTACAGGCCTGATCAGATTCAGAAACTTGGATTTAAAGTTTATCCTAGTTCGGATCCTTTGCAGGTTATATTTACGGATAAGGAGAAAGTAGAAAGCGGTCCGTCCAGGAGGTTTTATGAAAGAAAATCTTACAATTCCCCGTAGATCAACCCAGAATATGTGAGTCAGAAATGTATAACCGTGTGGCTGAATACCTTAGGAAACCCTGGTCATGTAAGTTTGCATTTAAACATTTCATGATGTTACTGAAACCTAACTTGAATAGTTTCTTTAGACCATTGCAATAGTGCGATATTACCAACTCCCAACCCAAAATACGATGGTACATACGTATATAGCTTTTTTGTGGATAAAACAGCTCTATAGCCTAAACAGAACTTGAATTTTAAGCCATACTAGGGATGCAGTGATTCGTCTTCCTCAGTCCTGATAGCCTTTGATTATTGGCCAATACCGAGTACCTATCTGGTACCAGTGTTTAATTAATGAGCTGTTTACCTTAGTGTGTGAAAGTAATTGGGATGATTCTTTTATGTGTAAGGCAACATTTGGCTTGACTTAAAGATTGCTTTCCTAACTAAATACGTAGATGTAAGTTTGAAATACCTCCAAACAGTATTTCAAGCAGTGTTTGTTGTTAGCTCCTTCAGCTATGTGGTCACACTGCTGGAGCATGATAATGTAGTACGCGCACGTGTAATCAGCCATAAGCTTAGAATTCTGCTTATTATTATATGTTTGTTTATGATTCTATGTTTGCTCGTTTGTTTACTTTTGTTGATTACGTAACTTTTGTATTTGCTCATAATGCATATTGAGATGAGATTCCTTCTGTAAGCCTCGAGGGTTTTTTTCTTATCTCATCTGCATACCTTGCTTCTTTTGTTGTTGTATTTCTGGTGTTCCATTTTACTGCGCTAACAAATACAACAGTTAATAGTGAATAGATTGGCCCTATTGTCACGACACCTGGTCCAGCTGTCTGGGTTTGTATCGGCCCAAAAACGTATATTAGATGACTGCATCCCTACCCAAAACCAACATTTGAGAGTTCAAAAAATCTAATAAAGATGTACCATCTTATTGTATTATCACTATTATTTATATAAAACACTAAATAAACTATTTTTATGTGGATCTTTTACATTTGTAAATTATGACAAGAATATATAGAAAGCACTATATTTTTTTCTCTTGGAAACAAAATACAAAACTTTGGCATTGCTGCTCTGTAATTACTTAGTTACTGATCAAAACATACAACAAAACCCATATATCTTCATTAAGCTAAGTTTGGCTGATATATACAGCAAAATTGTATTCTTCTTTTAGTTTTATAACTTCCAATTTTTGTCCTGTCTGTGTGAGTCGATTCATCAACGAGCCATTTTTTCTGTCTGCAAAAACAGTGTTTGATTTGGTAGTGTCATTCATTCATCAATTCAACTCTCATTGTACTCACTCAGTTAAACTGCTTGATTTCCAGGCACTACTACACAGACATAAGTAACTACATTTGTTATTTAGTGAACGAATTTAAAATCCCTATTTAATATGGAGCTTGCTGCTTTGAGCTTTGAAATGAAGTACTTATCTTTTAGGTTTTTGGCAATGTTGTATTCCTACCTAGCAGACTAACAGTAGACTACACAGTAGACTTAACCCAGTTATTGTCAGCACTGAGTCATTATGCCTCATAACGTGGTTTTTGGAACTCCTTGGTCACAGTTCAAACATTTTCCTTCACTGCCACCCTTTGTTTCTGCCTACCAGGAAGAGTCAAGAGAACCCTATGGACATAGCAAGGTGAGATCCACGCTGCAGCTCCTCTAAAAGGGCAATGATTCATGAGGCTGGCTCTCCTGTCCCTGGGGCTGGGAGGAATAGCTGGCATTATCTTCTGCAAATGGGTTTGAAAATGCTCTTGGCCAGGTTGACCAGGGCACTGATTTATAGCTCAAGATGCGCTGAGCGGTTAGGCTCTCTTTTCCAGCATAGGTATGAGCACTCACCACCACTGCATGCATGGACACGCACATAAACTCACATGTATGCTCACACCCCCTCCCTTCAGTGTTCACAATCTGCACATCTTCACTTCCAGTTTTCTCTGGTCATGTATTTATAAGAGAAAAAGAAAGAGGGAACTAAATTTATGACGCCAAAGTTGTGGAGTGAAAGAAGTAGCCTATTGTTCTTAATACGTCAAGCACAAGGATAAGCAGTTTTTCCACCTATATCTTTCTTTGTCAGGGCCTATATATAGATATGAACCTTATCCCTGACATGAAGTAGGAACCACTGTCAAAGAAATAGAAATTGCCTCCTGAAAATTGTTGCTTTTAATCTTGAATCTGAAGATAAAACTCTTCTCTCTGAAATAGTGTGAAATAGTGTGGTTAAGCCCTTCTGGATAGTTGAGTCTTAAGAAAGGCTGCTGATTGCTTTGTGTGTCTTCCACCCTAATAAGCTTTATATCCATGTCTAAGCTTTGGAGCCTCCCAGCAGTTCGGAATTTCTACTTTCAGCCAGGTAATGTTGCCTACAATGTTGGAGATAATTAATTGACAGAGTAAACCGAAAATGTTTGAAAAAGCTCGAGTCGCTTGAAATGCTGCAGATTTATTAAAGCCTTCAATTGTCACAAAGCAATTAGCGTGGCAAACAACTTCACTGAGCCCCTCAGAAGGGCTATGAATTTTCTAGTCCTTTTATAAGTCAGACAAACTCCTGTCTGATTCCCACGCCAGTTCCTTGGCATTACACAGAGATGGCTTCACACGCAAGCAGGCATCAGTCTCATTATTAAGTCAACAAGGATTACGATCTGACTGAGTGCAAGTGATAGTCATGACGGAACAACCAGTATGTTTTCACATTAAGCATGTTCTTTCCTGTGATTGTGTTTAGCCTTTTCTCATCAGAATGGCAGGGCCTCGCAGGACCAGGGGGCGGGAAAGTCAGACCGCAAACAAGGGTTGCACAAACCGGATTTGACTGACTTTGTGAAGCGTTTAAAATGCAAACTGACAGGGAATGTTTTAGCCAACATCACCTGCTTCTAGTGTTGCAGTCCGCCCCATTAGAAAATTCCCAGTCCTGTCTCACCATTGTTACGTAAGATCTACATAGAGGCAGAAAGGGAGCTCACGTCTCATCTCACCAAGGAGTCACTGAAACTCTCTAGAGGATCAGCAGCAGTTGCTTTGGGTTTTAATGAGTGGCAGCTAAACTCTGTATGTCTCAGAAGTCTCCACATGGTGTCTGTCCATGCTATCATCCATCTTCTAAACCTCCTGCGCCCCAACCCCCCCGTCAGGAAATCACCTTTTCCAAGCTAGATGCTAATGTTTCTAAATGGTGTACTTACAAGTGGATTATTTAAAAGGCTATGTGTCAGACAGATCTTTATCTGGCGGCCTGGCAGCTTGACTCGGACTCACTCAGCTTCCTGTCTCTGCATGTTGATTAGCTTGTTTTGCTCCCCTTTCCTTGCTTTGCTGTGTAGTCTTCTGTGCAAACCCACCTCATGTGATGTGGTCCAATTTAGAGAACTCCAAGAGCACAGTTAATCCTTTTCTTGCCCTCTTCTTGTCTTTTATGGAAGTGACTGGAAAGTAGTAAAGACTAGCCGTGTTTTGCACACATAATAGAGGTTGTGATGATCATTTTCATTTCAGATACTGCTGCGTTTTCTCAGGTGCTCATCTTCTATTTCAGTCAAGGATTTTGATCACCATTAACCTTTTGATCAGCTTACTGTTGCTTGGCAAAACATTGTTGGCAACTTCATCCTTGATTATGGTGCTTTGGAGATAAGGCAAAGCAAGGTAATATTTGAAAGCACATTTATTCAGCAATATTCAGCTATTAAAATTTAACAGGCACCCTCGTGCTACATTGCGCTGTGCTTTCATTTTCAAAGTAAATGGAAAAGTGCATTGATAGTGGTATCCATGATTGCTTTTCATATATGAAACTGAAGTGACAGAGGGAGAAGTCAAGACATGCCCAACCAAACAAAGCCTATGAGATGTTGATTTAAGAGAAGACCAATATAATATTTCAGCCGCTCATGCATCTTTTCTGGCATTTTATTCCTGTTTTTTCACAATGTGTAGTGACTGTCATGACACCGCGTCTTGTTTTATTTTCAGTTCTTTGTACTAAAAACTGATAAAAAAAAATTCTAATGCAAGTACAATGGCTTGATAACGAGACTCGCCAATAATATGCAGCAGCATGGCCAAATAAGGTATTTCTCACTTTTGCTTGCAACCAGTCTTATCTATGCTTTTGTACCTGCACAAAGCAGCCCCGGCACTTTGATCTGATCTGAGAGTAATGTGCAGGCATACTTTATCTGCCAAAGGAAGCACCGCAACCAAACAAACAACCATCAAAGTAAAGTCCAGCAAGTTGGGAAATAAGTGAGATTATTTTAATTGAAAAATTAATTGGAGTTCTAATTGGCTCTTTCTGAGGCAAACCTTTGGATGGTATCTCTTAGAAAGTATGGAACACTACAAGACACTAAACAGTCATGCGAACTGTCTAAAGGGTACATGTTGTGTTAATTAGGGGCTGATTTTGAATAGGACATACAACAACAACCTGCAGAACTACTGGTGGTCACAGTTTGTCTACGGAAAAGCAGTTGATGTGTGAGGTTGAAAGAGTTGATGGCAGATGACAGGAGGCTATGCTACCTTTAATTTTTATTAGTCCAATAGGCCTTTGATGTTGGGTTGAATCCAGTCTGATATAAAGAAATTCCTAGATGATGCAGCCCCAGAGCGTACACATAACCTAAAGTGGGTCCAATTTAAGATCAGTAAAGCATTTTAAATATCTTTGACAGCTGCAGAGCTCTGCAGTAACACACAATAACCACCATTACTGCTTTTCTTCTGAGTTCAGTGTTATATTTTGAATAGTATATGGTTTTATATAAAGTTCAAGAAGTAAAAAGGGTCAATCAGTCAACCTTTCCTCCTCTTCATCACCAGCATGAACAAAATATTGAAGTTAAAATAGCAAAGTGAAACAACTTGCCTACCAATGAGGGCTAAAAATTACCAGTACTTGATTGCAACTTCAGGCTTCTCACTTTAGTCCTTGTGCGTGCATTAGGTAATGTTTGCAGTGTTTAAAAGGACACAGTTCTCAACATGGAGGTGGCTGAGACAGTTGCTAGCAGCCAACAGTACTAACTCCATAAACGGCACAAAAACAACCCCGACATTGCTGATAGAGCTCGATGTGTTAACCAGGGAGGAAGTGGATGGTGGGTGCTGCACTTCTATGGTGATGCTGTCCAGATATCAGTGGTAACCGCTGTATGAGTGCCGTGCAAAGTGGCGGCGATGAGCTAGCCAGTGTCATGCACACATGCATGAGTGGCTGGACTGGCTTACCACAACAAACCACAGAAAAGATTAGATTACAACACATACAGACATAGCGTGACTTCATTCTCTGCTCTGGACACCATTAGGCCACTATAACATAGCAAGTAGTTGTTTGTTGCGATATCGGATTATTGCATATAGAATCTTTAATGGAGAGCATTCGGATGTTCTTGACAGCTAGTGTACCAGCATCAAGCTATGGATTGGAAATGGATAATTACTATAGTTGCTATCAATTCATCAATGGCTGGACTGGCCCGGATCCTGGTTCACGACATTCATTGAAACACACAAGGAACTCTGACCACATCAGAATTTAGCAGGGGTGGTCTGAACCTAATGGTGTTGTAACTACATTTGTAGCTGTTCACTTGCAAAATAGGGAACAAGGTTACAGACGCAGGGACTTTCCATGCCTCTGGGTTAACTGAATTAAGGTCCCTAGTTTTGGTTGATAATCAACAATCCCGAGTCCTCCAAAATGCCAACAAACAAAAAATGATTTATAAGATGAGCAAAAATAATTTGTGGTCGTCTGCATATTCATTGCTGACTTGTCCCATTATTCAGAGGCTCATTTACATTTTAAGCAGCATATCATGGTCAAGGACTGTGTGTACTTCCTCCCATGAGCCTCTGGAGCATTCCAATGAGTTTACTCTTTGAGGGAAGAGATGAGGCTATTGATTGGAGACAGCCTGACCTGTGGTGGTGGCAGGCGAGCAGTCACTCAGTTCTGAAGCTTCAAAGGGGCAGGCGGCACTGATTGACCTTGTTCAAACTAAATTAAGACAACAAAAACGTTGGCGTTTATTTTGTAGTCATCATTTAATATGCATTAATAACTTAATTGGGTTTGTCAGATCAATGGATTTATTCTACTGTGAAGTTTTTTTTAGGAAAGGCAGGCCTTTCAACTTCCGATTTGCCATGATGTCTTGCCAATTATCTTGCTCCCTCAGGCTTTCATCTGCAGGATTTTTTTGTCACAGATGTAAAGTTCAAGTAAATATTTGTCAATAATATGTCGTTCCGTCTGGGTTGTAATATGACATGTGTTGCTTTGGATGTGTGACAATCTAAATAGCAGCAACAAGTGTGACTGTCATAAATTGTGACAGGTCTTAATGATGGGCTGTGAGAGGAAATCATACCATCCTTGATTCTGAGCCAAGGACAAATTGTTTAGATTGCAAAAATCCTAGTACCTCCAGAGAGTCGTATTCTCAGGGCTACAGATGAACTGCCCTGTTAGAGATGTGTTGAACATCCATATGTTTTGACAGTGGGGGCACAAGACTGATAAATTATCCACTGCTAAATTGGAAAATGTAATTATCAGCTTATTATTTTTCCAATAATGGAATTTCAGTAGGTAATTACAACCAATATTAGATATCGGACTGTTCAGTACAATGTTGTGGGCTCTTTTTTTTTTTCAACATATGTTGAGCTATTTCCAAGACTGGAGAAACTCTTTATTGTATTTCTCATTGGAATGTGCAGAAGCGAATATGGTATTTCTGTGAGAGCATCCCTCTTTGGAGCTGCTGAGCACCCTAGGCTACAGAATGATGAATTCATTGTTGCTTCTTCTTCAATGGTGCATCTTTTATAACGATGTTCAAAGACCACACTGGTGTTTTTGCATGTTTTAGCCCATTCTAAAATGTGCTCAAGCTGTGCCATGTAGCAGCTCTATAGCAGCTGGACCTAGTTTTATTCTGCAGTTTGGGAGATGACACTAATGGTATGGTATGTGGTATGCACTAATGGTATGGTATGTGGTATGCGTTCATGTACTATTAGGAAACTCCAACACCTGACACTTTGTAAAACTTTTGTTGCTGTCAAGAGCAACCAAAATCACATTATCAAGCAAAGCATTTAATATTAGGTTATCTTACCGCTCTAGGCATTGGCTTTCTATTAAATACATTTCAAAGAAGAATGATTAACATGAAGTGGACAGTCAGGAAAATAACTGTTTTTGTCTTATGGGCAGCTGATAATTACAGTAATTTTCATGTCAGTCTATATACAGAATATGTTTCATCTGTGAAATTATCCATCTTCACAATCTTTGAGGGCCACATTGCACATTAAATGTGGATTATTCTTATAACTAGTGTTAAAATGCATAGCTATTGATTTGTATCAGCTATAGTATATTGGTCCATTGCTAGTTTTGAATTTAAAAAACCTCACCACACAAAGCTTTGCTCTCAGTTGTAGTGCATTATTCCACACAATAGCAAAAAAGTAAAATTACCTATAGACTATAATTTTTCAGCAGTATACCATAATCAGTGTATATTTATTCAATCATAGACTACAGTTACAATAAGCTATGTACAAATCAGAACGTCCTGTACAATGGTGGTATCAGTGTGAGGTGTAATTCAGAAGTTAGTGCAGTCTGAAATTCATCTTAATATATCCAAATATGAACTGAATACAAATCTTGTAAAGCCTGATGAGTGCCAGACAAATTGCCCATATCCAAATTAGAGACGAAAAGCTGTGAAATTAAACAGTTCCTCTTCTGTGTGATACATTCCAAGGTTATCGCCATCATTAAGCGACGGGAGAGACTGACACTTCGGGGTTTATGCAGGATCTTAAAGAGCGCTGTGGCAGCCACAGGACCAGAGCTCAGTAGGTGTCTGTCCTGAGGCTCTTCTCCCCTTTGGTGCACCGCTCTAATGTGAGCATGTGCTTCTTCACATTAGCAGGAGCAACAGTGCAGCTGCCATTTGACTGAGCTGTTTAACAGGCCGACGCAATGTTTGTGTGTGATGCTGACACAAAAGGAGCAGTGAGAGCCTTTGCCGGGGACTGGATCCTCTAGCACATGTCAATAAACAGCCAGAAAGATGTGGATTATATTGTTCTTGTCAATCTAGACAGTCAGGAGAAGTAAATGGCAGTTTTGCCTGAGGACAACTCCAAATAATGCAGTTTCTTGGCTGCTGTATATGCCATTAATCTTCATAATAAGGATTAGACCCACTAGCAGGGTTTGACAATAACAATTGTCCTGTCGCTCGGGGCCAGTTGCTCTAAAAAGTTTTTGGTCTAATATTTGCCCAGAGATAAGTCTGTTATCTTTGCCTCTCTGCTCTGCCCACTCACTTGTCTTGTCTCTTTACCAGTGAGATTGAACACTGGAGCCATCTATAGTATACTGTCTGGAAATCTAATTTTACTGTGAACTGACTGAAATGAATTTCTCAAAGATGCATGAGCGCATCAAGTGCTCATGAAAAGCAAAATCCCATTAACATCTAGTTTATATTTACAGACAAAAATGCAGGAAAAATGCTACATTTTATACACAAAATTTTATTTGTGATTTGTACTTTTAAATGAAAATATAAGCTTATTTTGTAGCTTAATTTAGTTTATTGCCAAAGTCAATGTTTTTGCGTATCTGAATTAAAAGAGGCACTTAGCTAGATTCCTGCTGCAAATCTTCTCACCCGCCTCATGTCCATTTTTTCCTAGCTAGAAAACTAAGCAAGTGCAAACAGACAGATAGCTAGGGGAAAGTAGCAGCAGCACTGATGAGCTACTAACAGATGGAGTCGCTCAATGGTTGTAACTTTTTGTCAAGTTTCATAAGGCACTAAGAACGCTGCTACCCGGCATAAAATATACATGGAAACAAATGTCTACAGTTAATTACTAAACACTATGGCTTAAGGGAAGGCAAACGTAGAGATGCAAAAGATGGAAACTGGAAAAACTAGGGACTTACTATTACTTTATATTTATCTATCTAAAATGATTTTGTTAAAAAACAAATTTAAAAAAAGAGCTTTTATTTGCCGTGAAAGCAGATGTCAGTTCTAACCCCCTAGCTTTCTCACAAATTTGAAAATGAGGTGATGCTAGTATTATCCCATCTGTCCATGGTCACTCTGAATTAATGTTGTGTTCCTTTTGGTTCTTAATTGTGCATATTAATTATTGACTACATTTTAATTATAGTTCTGCAATCAAAGCATTTCTGTACCGACCTACTTTTACACGTATAAAGAAAATCAACTGCAAATTATTCCCTTAGTTAAATAAATAATTACTCATATGAATGGTTATGAATTCCATGTACTGTTTGAGTTCTGAGTTGTTGCATAATCACAAAGGTTTGTAGGCTTGCTGACGTAATTCATCAATGGAATGATGATAAAACAAGGCACAAAGTTGGTGTTTTGATGGAATGAAATTGAAGATGTTTTTCATTTTGTAGATGAACCCATGAGAGCTGCTTTGGACTTTGTGCCCCTTAACTAGTGATGCATTACAGCAAGACTTTGAGAATAAATGTTTAACTTGTTTTAATAGAGTTGATCCGGTACACTCTGCCTTTCAGTGTTCATTTTCTTGAAAGATTTGAGTTGGTATTTTGCTACATTTTGCCTTCTACACAGGGGAATCAAAATATCTTATTAGTTGTAGGAACAGGCTGCAAGATTGCAAGAGAGAGAATTAGAGCTGGGTGTGCATAAAAAAAAACCAAACAAGTGTTCTAATGTATTTTGTCAGCTGGTTCAATTTGGTTTGTTTTTTCATATTAGACTCAAATTTGAATATTAAAATTTGTTCTGACAGCTTTACTGGATGCCACCTCAGAGTTAGTCAGAGCGGCACTTAGAGCAAATATGACATCATGTCATTTAGCAACTTCGACAAAGAAAGAAATACTGCATGTTGTTTGCTTCATTGTGTAACCGCGAGCAAGGTTGAAAATGATGAACATCATACCGTGCGTAGGCGATTACTGTGTATGGCAGATGTATCTGGCTGACTTTTTAGGAAAATTACTGCAAACACAGACTAAATGGTCGTACTGTAACCGGAGCCAGCAGCACCTAGTCTGTATGTTGGCATTGCATCGTTCTCACACTCCCACATCAGGTCCCATTAATGTAGTGGCAAAACGGATGTGGAGATTAACTCGCCTCATGAATAGCCATTCTCTGTGATTTTTCATGTTAGTGCTGATTGCATTTACAGAATGGCTTCTATCTGTTAGGTAAGAGGGCTTACTCATGAATGCAAAATGTGCAGCAAGGGCCAATTAATATTATGGAGCTGTTAAAAATAATATATTTTAAAATATTCTGAGTCGGTTAAAGGAACACTAAGGGATTTTCCCAAGGATTTTCCCTAAAGGCTCTGACTTGCCCTGTAAAACAGTGAGTGTAACACAGCATAATAATTCATGAAGAGATTAATCTGGTTTGTAAAAGAAAACATGCTTAATTCAGTTTGTCTGTCCAACTAAAAACAAAAAACTTCTTTTGTCCATCTCAGAGCTGTCCGTCTTGAAAATAACACAAATGTTTTCCTAGTTTGACATTTTTTCCTAGTCCAAAGGTTTTTCCTTTCATTCCTTGTCTTCCTTTTAGGCCTGTCTTTCTCAGATTTACATTTTCTGATAACCGGTAAGATATAGCAATCAGTCCCTCCAGGATTTCACCCGCTGTTTTGAGGATTGTTGTGGCCTGAAATGCCTGATTTCACAGCAGCTTTTCTGAGAAATTGCATTCCATGTTGCAATGTTTTTGCAATGAACTTTCAGGGGCAAATGAAAACTGCAAATATTGTTGCGATGCTGTCCTGGATTTGGAGCCTATTATTATGAGCCTTTAGTGTTTACCACAGAATTCAAGACAGACACAGAATTCTCCACAAGTGCTCTCTCTGCCCAGTTAGCATGAGCTAACACAGCAGCAGCAGCAGCAGCAGCAGCAGCTTACATCTGACACCCAGCCCTTAAAGGGCCCTAACAAACTCAGGCCAACACTGAAACAACTTGACTCTGTTGTTGAAGATGTTAATAACCATTGGGTAACGTTAGCCGTGTGATGCTAACAGTTAGCCTTGTCACTGTGTGAGTGTGTCTCAAGCACAGAGCTCACACTCCTGCAGCAGTAGTCTTATAATAAAGGGTCAAGGATGGTATTTATAGTTTAATTGAAATGAGGCCTTAAAATTGTCGGCCAATTATTATTTTTATTTTTTTTCCCCTCCATGCTTGAGCTGCGCTTTATGAAAATTTTCACGGCCTGCGGAGCAATCAGCAGAAATTCAATCATGTGTTTTTGTGTAGAAGAGCCAAGTTATTACAATCAGAGCTGCTTAAACCCTCAACGCCTTCTTTTTGTTCCACTCAAGTTGTTTGATAGTTTTATACTTCAGTTTTTCCATCCTAACCTGAGTTGGCTATTTTGGCCTCGAAGCTGCTGCATATAAAACGGAACATGCTGAGGACAGTGTTATAATAAAGGGTCAAGGAGGGGCTGAGCAAATCAATACGCTTCATGCAGCTCTACAGTGAAATACACGTAATTTAGATAGTAAAATCTGCAGTAAAGTTGCAGTGATTGGTCGTAAGGCCGTGCAGAATTCATTGGGATTGTCTGAACTGATTAATTGTTGGTGATCATCGCAACATCATAACATCCTGGAGGGATTGAGCAATGATGTTAATAACTGATATCTAGCTAACACACAGAAAACACATTGTTCAATCCCCCAGTTGATAATCAAAAAAGTTTTCCTTTTTTTGGAACTTTGAGCCGTTATAAAGCTTCTTGTCTTGTCTGTTTCTCTCTTTTCCACTCATACAAGAGAATGAGAATGTTTTGCAGCATTAAACACAAGAAAATGAGTGTTATCCGCTGGGGACAAATAAAACCGAAACTCATGACACATCCTAATGGGCTTCTTATGGTTGAATGGCAGAAATACCTTCTTAGCAAAACATGTGATTTTGACAAAACAAAAATGCAGAGCAGTGAATGCACACTGTATACACAGAGTTAGGTTAAAGGCCTGTTTTCCAGTGCTGTATGACATCAGAGATTTTTTATGGTGTGTTCGCCTCGATATGGGATGCCTCATGAACCGCCCTAAGATTTGTCTCATCAATCTACTATGAGAGAGTGGGCTTCTTCACAGGCTGTCTGCCATTCTTTCATGCTGGCCCTGTTGGGAATGGTGATTGGATCCCAGTCAACCAGCAATAGATGGATTGGCCCTCGACCAGGATGATTGAGTGGTGCTGCTGTGTATGCACGTGTATAGCTTTGTGTGTAGTGGTGTGTGGTTGTGCGTGCTTGCCCTGTATGCCTGCTGCTCTTTTCGAACAACAGCGCATCTGTGTCACTCCATCTCCTCTCTCTCATTTGAATTTTGAGTTCTCTTAATCATCTTCAGCACTGCTGTGCTCCGTCCCTGGCTTGTGGGCTGCAGAGTGGGACGGTATTCCTTTGAACGAGTATTCTTGACTTAGCCATCAAGTTATTATCAAGACACAGCTGAATGTAATCCAAGTGGAAATGAGCATTCAAGATGACACTTTAAGAGCGTCTGTAGTGTAAAATGAGGAAGTGTACAAGATGTAAAATAGCAGGCAAACTTTGTTTCACATTCATGGAACAAAGAGCGATTTCACTGCAAATGTTTGTCTGTAGAAATAATCAGAATTCATCTAAACTAAATCAATGCTAGATTGCTCAAAAATGTAATCCCCATAGTTCCACAGCTTGTACACGCAAATAATATTTTCATATCGGAAACATCCACACAGGCTGATCTCGAAGCATGTCACTCATACTTGTGTGCACCATGTTGTATTAGTCTATTCCTTTTTCTAATGACTTGGTAATTGCTTTGTCCCTGGTTATTGAGATGACTGCCATGCACTATTACACCAGTTTAATGGTGTGTAACTATTCCTCTTAACAAAGCCATCAATCACAGGTGTTACTATGGTTACAGCATTAGCCATTATGCAGATTTTGTAATCAGATGTATGTCACACCTAGTGAGGTAGCACAAGCAGCGCATTCAACTCCAAGTACCTGAGGAAGTCAAGCTTTATGAGTTTTATGAAGAAAAAAAAAGAGGCTATACAAATTCTGTGAATGCCCTCCTTTGTATGGATGCTATTTATAGTTTAATTGAAATGAGGCCTTAAAATTGTCGGCCAATTATTATTTTTATTGTTTTTTCCCCTCCATGCTTGAGCTGCGCTTTATGAAAATTTTCACGGCCTGCGGAGCAATCAGCAGAAATTCAATCATGTGTTTTTGTGTAGAAGAGCCAAGTTATTACAATCAGAGCTGCTTAAACCCTCATCGCCTTCTTTTTGTTCCACTCAAGTTGTTTGATAGTTTTATACTTCAGTTTTTCCATCCTAACCTGAGTTGGCTATTTTGGCCTTGAAGCTGCTGCATATAAAACAGAACATGCTGAGGACATAGTGTATCTGTCCTTAGGGCTGACTAATGGGTGTTGCAGATGAGTTGGATATTTATGCCTGTCCATGGTTAAAGTACTGTGAAGTATTTACCCTGGGGTGATAACAGAGATGACAAAGGATTGTTTTACTGCTTCTGCTAAAAAAGAGGTTGTTCAAGATGTTGTCACTCAGAGATGTAGCCTCGAGCTTGAGGAGGTACGAGTGCCAGTCCAACATGCTACTACCCTGTTTCTCCACCTTGGTAGCAGAAAGCCTTTGTGAAATGTTATTATAATGCAACCATCTCAGCTTTAGAATATGGTTGTGATGGTTTTATGTCTTCAGGTCTAAAACAGTGTGCTGGCATTATTCAAAATGGTTGAACTGAATGGTAAAAGCTTAAAGGTAACACATTTTCCCAGTGTTAAGCCTGTGTCCCTGTGCTAACTGATCAATTATCTCTTGTTACATGCCAAATATATGTCAACAAAACAGTATCAGAGTATTTTTGCATTGAAATCATTGTCTTTTCTCTTGGTGGTTTCAAATGCTTGATGACTCATCCTGTCATACTTCACCGTTTGTGGGTTGTAGCTAGCTAACAGAGCAGTGTGGAGAGAGATAGGAAGAAATATGTGTTTGGATATCAGAGGGCACAACCTGGGTTTTCAGTTCCCAAACAGTATGGCAGAGGTCTAATTCATTCATCTCTCCCTCGTCCTCTTCCTGATCTATCAGAGAGGGGTGTGTGGAGCCAACAGTCCGCCCAGCAGCAGACTCGCTGTAGCTCCGTTATCACTCTAAACAAGAAGCACACCCACTTTTTAGCTGTCCAATCAAATGTGAAGGATTTGATATAAATCCCCGTTTTGACCGTACACTGCATAAATTCTGTTTCACTGGGAAATGCGTAACAAAACAGAAGCTAAAGACGCTCTAACTTATGTTCAGCTGGGACTTAGAGTAAAATTGTACTGCTTGGTCTAATTTACATTAATGATAAATACAATACACTTATCATAACAGCCACATTTTTGGTCAATGTTATGACCAATGAGCCTCCATTTAATGTATACCCATAGGGACATGCACGTGTATTCCACTTATTTATTACCATGCCATACTGTGGGTAATGTGGCTCCTATAGAATGAGTTCTTCGGGTATGACATTGTGACAGTCATGGCTATGCCCCACTTACCTCCCAGCCCCCACCCCTTGACCTCTTCATTAGATAAATAGGGCAGTCTATTCTCTGGCCTTCACTTGTGATGGACAGCATCTGGCTGTTTCCGATACCCACCGTGAGAAATGTGGAAACAAAAGCCTCTCTCTCCTTCCCTTTCTCACAGTTTCCTTCCCTTTTCCTTCTCCCTTGTTTACGTCTCTTAAAAACTGAGCATTGTATAATATCATGTGTCTTTGAATGGTCCGCAGATATAACAGAGGGTGGGACATAGCAGATGCTGATTCTCCCCACTTGCCGTGTTGTTTTTCACAAGGAAGTTAAATTGATTGGTCACACTTTGCACAAGGACTGTGGTAATAAGTCCTCCTATGGCAACAATGCAGTACTGGATGCCATTTTTCTCAGATGCATCTTCATGCATTCCTTAGTGGATTTAGGCACATTAAGGGAATTATTTGGCATGTTAAGTCAATGCATCAATGCCAGCTCCTCAGCTGATGTTCTCACATCATCCTATAAACTTATTTGCTGTATTCCTTCTCTTCAATGTTGTTTCAAGTATTACTGATAGTGCAACTGCTAAATGAGAGGATGATTAATTTGTAGGCTGGGAAGAACTTAAAAGGATCTAGCTGTATGTTGCATCATCCACCATGTTGGGAAGCTGGAAGTTGTTTATGCCTTTTCCTAATGGCTGCACTTAAAGGGGAACTTCAGTATTTTTCAACCTGGCTTCTGTTTTCCCGTTTTGTGTCTAAGTGACTAATGGAGACAACAATTTTTGAAAGTGGTCCAGTATAAAGTGAGAGCACAGCAACTATGAAACCTGCTGTAATGTAACTACTCGGGGCAAGAGTGCATCGTCATGCACATCCATTAAGAGTGCTCGTTTTTGCCACAGGCAGGATCATATTGTTATTTAAAGTGTCCACCAACATTATGTTAAGGACCCTTGAGAGAAATTAAACCTTTTTATCTTTTGCTTGATCCAGTCTGTGTGTGACCAAGTCTCTGCTCGGCTCTGATCTCGTATTGATGACTTTTTGCAGAAAAAATAACAGTGCAAATGATAGTGAGAGGTGGAGAGAGGAGTGCTTGATGTTATCTGAAAGATTTTCAGTGTCATGGCTGACTATTTAGCTGATTTTAACAATGTGGAAAAGTCAGCGAGATTTCAGAACACTCCTTGAGTGTGACTTGGGTTTACACAATAACAAACTGAATTGGGTCAAGCAAAAGGGAAAGAAAATGTTTTATTTTTTGTCAGACACTTACAGTAACAATCATAGCTGTCAGTGTCCCCAGTGGTTACATTGCAGCCTGTTTCATGGCTGCCATCTGCAGCACTCTCTCTCTGTACTGGACCACTTTCAGAAATGGTTGCCTCCATTAGATTCTTAGAAACAAAAACATGGGAAAATAGGGTCCAGGTTGAAAAATACCAAAGTTTCCCTGAGAGGTAGAGTGAGAATAAAGAGAGGGTTATAAACTGGGAGTAGCTGGCAGCGTATTTCCTTATTCCCATTGGTGATGGGTTGCATAAGAATCCATAGTAGGGCTGCAACCAATAAGTAATTTCATTGTTAATTCATCTATAAATAATTATTGTAGTAAATGTCTTGTTAATTAATTGATGTTTCATTATATAGAATGTCAAGAAATGCTGGATTATGCCAGTGAGTGCGTTTATTGCAATTGGACACGAGTAAATTGTCAAAATAAGCAAATGCTCACATCTATAAAGCTGAAACTAATAAAAGTGTGGCAGTTTTCCTTTACAAATAATTTGTCATTGATCATCAAAGTCATTCTTTGTTGATATTGTGTTGGTCTATTAATCAGTTAATCAACCAGCTGTTTCAGCACTAACCCAATATGGTATTTACTCTTGGAGAGCACGATAAAACTGTGAGGTTCTATCAGTAGAAAAGGGTTTTCCACAGCTTTCAGACTGTCAGACCAAAGCTTTGTTTTGAGTATATTCTGAACTTTAACAGACAAGAAGAAGAAATAAACACAGCCGGGCCTAATTCATTTAGAAAGTTTGAATCTGCAGTAGGAAAAAAATACAAAATTGATTCTGTTGAGTTGCTGAAATGTCATGGAAACCGACAACCTAGGCCTGTCTGTTATGATGTGCCTGAAAGCTAAGCAAAAAACATTTAATCAGCACTTCTGTCTCCTTACTGTTTGTGCACTAGTACAGGCAGACAGGCAATCCATCAGCAAGCAAATATAGTATGTGTCACTGAGAAAAGTACTCCAGCAGCAGAGTCAGTGCCACACACATCCATATTTTTAATGTCCATATGTGATGTCTGGACTGCCTGGCTTGAAATTCAAAACCCTGGGTCTCCTCCCAAGCATAACATGTCATTTGGTGAAAGCTTTGTACGCTACAAAGCATTTCACTGTTACTGCATGCATTTTTAATTTTTTTTTTATTTTATTTTTTTTAGAAATGTTTTATGGGAATAAAACCTAAGCATACCTATTATTATACATGAGACCATAATTGCTAATTGCTTCTAGGATTCTGTTTGTCTCTGGAAAGTGTCACATTTTTCACAGTAGGATGAAAATTTACAGGGGTGGCATCTAAAAAAAAAACACTGAATTGATTTTTTTTTCCATATTCATCCAGCTTCACGAAGATAGCACATTACCAAATGAGGCTTATGCGCATTGTTAGATTAGAAGTGCTCTCTGAAAGAATGTTTGTGCCCTCCTTCTTTGCAGCTCATTTGGTGTAGGGCAGGCTGACAGTTTTGAAAGAACAGGCCTAAGGGAATGCAGTGCACACGTCTGATGTCGTCGTATCTCCTTGGTCCAGCACTTGTTCTTTTGGAGCTCTGCTGAACCAATCCTGCTCCTCGTACTTACCAGGCCCTCAGGCCCCACTTTGATCTCCCTTAACAACCAGGACAGCAGTTCAAGCATCTTGTTATATTTGACTGTTTAATCCATCAAATGTGTTTGTCTCAGCAATAGACTAATGAACATCTCTATCTAGGCCCTGCCGCTGCTGAATAACTCCTGTGATAAAAAAGTTTATGTAGGATAGACTTGCGTGAAATTTTAAAAGGGTAATTGCTTGTTTCTGCAAATTGCTAGTGTCCTTGTATTGTTAAGTTTGACGCCTATTTTTCACACCTCCGCTAAAATACCATGACTTTGCATGAAGGGTGGCAAATTCCACCCATCACATTTAGCACGGAAGTTTAATACTGTGTTCTCTGCTCTTGGTTGTTTGGCAGTGTTTTACACAATTTTAGTAGAGCACAGGATTTAGACTCCTGAATCAGCCTTTTAGGTTGTGTCCTTCTGCTAGCATGTCCAATACAATCTACTGTATCAGCCCCCCTGTGGCTAAAATGCCAAGCCACTAAGCAAAATGTCTCAACTAATTAGGAGCTTTGGAGCAAAGCTGTAGAAATGCATCATATGACTAACTTCTTCTTTCTTCTTTTCCTTTCTTTTTTTCAAACCTGCTGGTTTTGGTCTTTTTTGCTTTACATTGGTGGCTTTATCTCATAAAACCCATGGCAATTAAAACTCAGACTGACTGACAGCTGATCGAAGTTAAGCCTTCAATTCTTGAATTCTTGCACCCTAATTTTAACTACAATCCTAAAGCTTTCCGTAGGATTTTTATGTTATATGAGAAACTTCTTAAATTGGATGATCCATGTTGATCCATACTGTACTCGGATTAACCATAATTTGAAACGAGTGTGGATGTTTGAATGATTGGCAGCAATTTAGAACAAGGCTTTCATCTGATATGCTGCTGGGTCTTACAAGGAAATATGTTGGAATATCAGCAGGAGAAGACGAATCTTGAATTAATGTATTTGAACTCAGGGGGGGCAATATGCCAGGTTTGCCTAGAAATTGCAATTTGCTCAGATTTCTGCAATTATATAATTTTGTGTACTTAAAATTGTCAGCTCTTTTGATTGCACAAATGTATGTTTTCCAGACATTTGACCCTGGCTCATCCCCCTTAAAAACCTGTTACTAATCCCACAGACTTAATCATCTTAATTTTAATGTTAAGTTTTAAATTAACATCACGTCGATGGCTTGCTGAGGTTACTTAATTAGCTGTTGAATGTAATGATGTCAACAGTGTCTTCCTCTTGTGGTGATTTGGTTATGCCTCTAAATTTTTCAGGATGTTTTGCAACACTCTTAAACGTTGTTTTGAAAAATCTCATGCACATTTGATTATTGAAACAGTTTGATGCATTTGTAGCACATCCTTGTTCTTTCCCACGCTTCTGTTGTAAAATCCCACTGGGAGCCATATATTGTTGCAACTAACACAATTTCTACGCTCTTCCAGGTCTGTTTCAACTCCTGACAGACATTTTACTGGTTCACGTTCTCGGCGCTGCAGTTCCCAGATGCTCAGTACATCTGATTTGTATTTCATAGTCGTTTACGCAGCACACTCACTGTCACTTGATGTTCTTCTCTTCAAAATTTGCAAAGAACCTTCAGTTAACTCCAAACTATTTATATCTTTTGGGTGGTGCTCCTTTTGTCTCGTCAATGTCTTTCGTAGCTGGAAAACAAAGCAACGTGGATTCTGTCGAAACCTCATAGGGGTGGACAAAGTAGATAAGGCTATATCCTCTTCATGAGGATGTATGGACTATCACAAGGATTGTCAGTTCTTATTTGTTTATTTCACGGCAAGCACTCTGGTGACGCAAACTGACTGGCTCTCCTTGAGAGTATCTTGTGCATGTCAGTCTGTATTATTGATGCAGAGAACCATGTAGAAGGGATAGGCCTCAAGGAAGTCTGGGTCTGTAAGTAGGAATACCTCTTTTGCTCCTATTTTTCTAACCTTTCTGCACCCATCAAAGATTTACCAGACTTGTACACAGCAACGTCCCATATGAATCAAGTGTTACAAACATTTACATCTAGAAATGAGGATCTTAACGCCAGTTCTGACACCTAAAATCAGGCTCCAAGTTTTAATCTGATACTATTACTCTACTAGTACTTCTTTCTTTTTCAGTTTCAGTATCACTTGTTTTGGAACTGCTTGGGAACCACTCTTTGAACATGAGGCTTCAAATACTCGTGAAGACGATCGCACACCTGAAATGTCTATAGGTTTGCGCATATTGTAAGGCTGCAACTGGGGATGTTGCAATATACTGGTATTGATGATAACCATGATATTTTAAAATGAAATATTGATATGTTAGTAATACACATATGAAAATATTGTGTAAATGATCCAGTGCCTCTTAAATCATTTCCGTCTCTCTCTGTTCTCCATTTGTCTCCCTCCCCCACTGCCATCTGGTTGCCTTTTCATTATCCATTAAGTGTAGTTACTCTTGTACCATTTTATTATGGTCACAGATTCCCTACCCACCAAGTCAAAAATGAATTTGACTAATAACTAATAACAATAACATTTTTTTCTAACTTTCTATAGATATCGTGGTCACGATAATCATGCAGTGACGATCTGATTTCATGCCAGCCTTAGTTGCAACTATTTTCACAGTTTAGTAATCAATTAGTCTTTTTTTTTATCCAAAACCTAAAGATATTGAATGTGCAATTGCACATAAGACTGATGGATCGTGGTGTTTGCATTTGAGCAGCTTGAACCAGCAAATTTTCTGTATTTCTTCTTAATAAAAATGAATTAAGTTATAACTGGCTTATCAGGATTATTGTGACTGCTGCTGGATACCTATAGTTAGGTAGGTGTTGATACCAATCCAGAAGCATTAGGACCTAAAATTGTAGTTTGCCACTGTTGACCAGTGATCACTTAAAATAGAACTATAGAGATTAAAGGCCTTTCTCCTTGTCGCAGACCTTTCCAGCTGGCATTCAAACTAGGTTTGGCTAATGCTGCCCTCTTATATACAGCATATATTACCTCTGTTAGCAGCTTTCACTGCGTGTCAAGTGCCTATTAAATTTAGGACTGACACTAAGCTTGCTGAGACTGGTTTGCATGCATATAATGCTGCTACTTATAATTTTAATGTGGAGGCTTGTATCTTAGGCTTCACACTGTCCCGAAATTATGTTAATATTTCAAGTGAAAATAGGAAACAAGATCAGAGCCAGGTGAGCCCGCATACTTTGATACACTGGATTTCCCGCACCTTAAGTGAAGACATCTCTATCCTCCGTAGGCTCCTCGCATGACTGTGATCATTCTCCACCTTTGCAGTTTGCATAGAGGTTTGATAAACCTGACACCAGGAGATGGATTTCCCAGCCAACCTAGTTCTGAAGTAATGGGAATCTGGAGCGTAACAAATGGTGGTGCCAGTACAGAGCTGGCTCCGCTGGGTGTGCAGGTGGTCCCCCATTCCCCTTGTCAAACCCCCCACTGCTCCCCCAAAGTGGCCATGGAGACTTGGGCAAGATTATTTTGGAGTTCAGGTTACAGACCAGCTCTTTCACTACCCATTAGTCACACTCCAATTTCTGCGATGGGAATTTTTTTTACTGTCCCCTCACATTTTGTAAATGTATACACAGCCTTTCCTCCTCAGACTTGAAAGGTCACAGCATGTTTCTGTAGTTTCTTGTCTGCTCTGATTATTTTCATCTTAACTGCGGTGCTGTGCCTGTGGAAAGCTGATGTCATTTAGGCTTTATATTCACAAATTATACTGTGGTCTCCCTTTGACATAAATGATGAAGAAAAGGTTTGCAGTCGAGTTAGCAGGAAATGTTCGTTCAGATTTCAAGTGAAGGAGTTCAAAGGATTTCCCCATAGACTGGATCTCTGTTTTCTTACAAATCCTGGCCCTCACTGAGCCAATAATGTGTATTGATTGGATTTTACTGGCCTGTTTGCACTTGCAAATGGAAGCCTGTGTGTTATTTTATCCCTAAAAAGCTACAGGATTTTGTGCCTGTCAGCATATTAAGAAAGGAGACCGTGGATTTTGTAAAGTCTCTAAGCTGTGTAAGAATAATAAAAAAATGTGCACATAGGAAAATCCACAAATCTAGGCTATAAGCACCCTTAACTCAACCTTGTGAACAATGGATAATACTATGTGCTATCAAATGCCAGACTCGAAGGGTAAAAGAAATAAGTTTACCTTTTAAATAAGTGTATTAAGCTAACGTGACACCCCAGACACTTTTAATTGTTAAGATTTGATGTGCCTCACCAACTTGCTACTTAAAATTTTAGTCATATTTAGCCCCAGAGACTATTCTCATTCCCCCACTTGTATTATTTAGTTACTGTTTAGCTGCTTGATTTAAATTGCCAATTTAGTTTAGGGCATTTGACATGTAGACTAATTTGCATAGTCACTTAAGGGACACCGGGTTACTTTAATTCAGCAGTGAACATATTTTGCTGCCACGGTGGCTTGTCCGCCCACAAGTATTGGCCATCTGGTGACACAATTTCTAAACCTCTCCCCAGGAAAATTAGGCATAGGGTTTCCAGAAGAGTTATCTTCCCCAGGAATACATTGTTATCACCATATTAATGTACCAGGGGTAGACACAATAACATAAACACCTGTACAGTGTAATGGAATCTAATACAATAGCTCTGCAATAAATACTGTCTGTGTGAAGGTTATAATGGTCCATTTTAGTTTGGGTTTTCAAGGCTCTATATATCTGAGGTGTTTTTTACACTACTGAAGGTTATTCATGTTGTTTTATCCTTCTGGTATATTTATGGGGGAAGGACAAAGCAGTAGCATTGTAGCATTTATTGCAAGAATGTTGTATTTTATTGCATTATACCAGTGGTTCTCAACCCCAGGTCTGGGGACCCCCAGGGGTCCTTGAGGGAGTTTCAGGGAGTGCCCAGAAAAATGAGGATTTTTTTTTTCTAACTATTTATTCACCATAGAAGTGAGCCCTGCCCCTCCTGAGTATAGCATTGTTTTAACCGCTAAGCCCTTAAGCATAAACCTAACCTAGATGTCCATATAATTTAATTATTTAATAGCATAAATCAGGCTGTTTGGGGCTGTCCTGTAGTTGTAACCTTGTTAGCCAATTGACTTTTTGTTCCCAAGTCTTCAAAAGTGGGTCGTAAATTGGGTTTGATTTGGATCTTCAACTATGAATGTTATAAGAAGTAGTCTGACTCACCAGATGTAGACTGTGGCTATACAGCAAAAGCGTGTTATTGTTTTAAAAAAAACCTTCGCTACGGGAAACAACAACAACCTCCAAGCTAACAACCTACACACTTGAAATGGCAGGTTTTAGCAGAGATTTGGATTGTGCAATAAGGCACGTGTGCTTTGTTCTTAAGTTTGAATTGTTGTAAAATTCTACAACGAACACACCTCCGATAAGCCCATACTCCGTCTCACAGGATTCTCATGTCCAGTGTTGATCTGTTTTCCGACACAGGCAGTCGAAGTTGATTTGCCACATCTTTTCATCCTGGCAGTGGCACACGCCAATGACTTTGGCTTCACCAGTGTACCAATCAGTTCCATCTCACACAAGCTTCTGTAATATTGTCATGATAATAGTCTGCAAGAGCCACATGCTGCTAACAAATCATATGTGGTTTTAACGGGTTGCTTGAGCTTCTTCGGAGCTTAAGTATAGTCAGGGTTCACCTCTAGAGCACCGATTACTAGATTATGTTTTGGTTATGTTATGTTTTTATTAGTAAAAGTGAAATCACACAGTTCTCATACGTCTGTTACTGGTTTTTGTGGCATTTTCTATTAGACATTTCAATACCAGTGCTCACTTCTCCTTGTGCAATTGTTCCACCAAAACAAGTTACCCCTTGACACTTTTTTGCGTGGGCATTGTCGCTGCATCCTGGGCTCAGTACCGCCCAATTAATCCTAACCCTAATCACCAATTATGATTAGTTTAAAGAAATACAAACAACCAACATCATTTTTTCCCATTTAGCAGAATGATAATGTGCACTTCCAGACCTTTCTCTAGTGCCAACACAGCGCTGTGGAGATAAGATACTGTGTTATAAGAAACAGCACCTGTGTGTTGTGGTTGCACCTGTACTTTCAATGCAAACAGTCAAACAAAGTTGCATAAATGTTAGTTTGATACAATTGAAATCTTCAATCTAGGCTAAAAGCAACATTCTGCAGTGGCCCGGCTTGCATTCCCATCAGATCTCATTGACGGGTTGACATAATTTTGGCTACGGTCCAGTTGTTGCAGGTATTTGTTATAAGAATATCATGTAAAAAGACAGATCTGATCATTGATCCATACACAGAGTTCACACTCAAGTGTCACATGTGGAAGCATCAGTGTGGTCAGACATGTTTTCACCTTTGCCACATTCAAACACAAAGGTCACATTGAAGAGACAAGTGTAACCCCAGCCATTGACACACAGTGACAGAGAGGTGGCATTTGTCCAGTGCAGTGCTTTCCTTAATATTGTCAGAGATATAACCAGAGTGGCAAAACTCATTACAGAGATCAGAAGTGATCTGAACATTTTCCTAGCGGGAAGCCTCTTCATAGGCGAACACCAGGCGAAATGCATTAGGAGATGCTGGAGGAAATTACATCACGGTTCACCTACCATTTCAGTTTGGGGCTGTCCGATGGGATCAGCTGCACAGCTCTGAGCGGAGAGATCGACTTGTGGAACGAGTAGGGGCCATACCTTTTTTTCACAGTCTAACTTTAAACCACGCAGCACCTCTTAAATTCTGATCTGCGATCATGATGGCATGCTGTGTTTACTGGGTAGCAATGCCCACAGTGTGACCTTCAGTATGGCTTTGACCTCAGCCTGAAATATTTGACTACTGCAGGAAGTGGGGATTGTTCCAGGGTGCTTCAGTGTCACCCACATGGTGGCCCTGTTAACGCCATGCTGGTGGGTCAGACAGTAGGGAGCCTAAATGGAATTTAGTAACTCAAGGAATGCTTATCCCTTTGCCACTCCCAGTGCAAACACTCGGTTATACAAAACCAATGACAAGAACAAATCTAATTTAACTTCAGAGTTAGTATTTCAGCTTGTGCTGAAGATCATCAAGAACAACCCATGAAATTTTTCTGGTGAATTTGAATGACATTTTAGTTAAAGCATTAAATGAGCTCTTGAGTCTGGGTGGATTCACTTCAAATTGAATTGCATCTACTTTTTTCTATTATCAACACTCAGGCAAATTTACAAAGAATTGATTCATCTGCTTATAGCACCATGAATTGTGCTTCACTTGCAACCGCTATCGGCCCCATCTCAAGGTCCAATTCACAAAAATATTGCGCAAATTATATTACAGTGCAGTTTTGCAGCTGAGTACAATTTGCTGTTTTTGCATCTGATTGCAATTATCCATGTGGCAAAGTATAAATGGTGCCTCTGCGCCAAGAATGCAGTAGGCAGAACAATGGCAGAGAGAAAGAGAAAGCTGAAATTTTCAGACAGTGGGCAACAACTACAGGTCCTGACCAATGGGGTGCAGAGACATTCCTCAGAACTTCAGGCAAGGAATTTAAACCTGGCAGAGAGAAACTATGTTGAAGGTATAATATCCCAGTCTGCCAGAGCACTTTGGTTGCCACCACCTTGGCAATGCAGCTGGGGGTACATTTCACCCTTTTTGCAGGTGCATTAAGAATTACACGGTCTCTTTTTGTCTTATTTGTACAGGTCTAGCGGCCGCAAAAGCTTCGCAATCCTTCTGTAAATTCACCCGTCAGAGTCAGAAGGTGCCTGTGTAACGGCTATGCTGCTGTCTCTGGAAACAAGAAGTCACTACTTGGTTTTTCACTCACACAATCCGCTGGTGTCTGAGAGTGACCTGACAGTTGGCCTGACTTGACTGTCAAAGTCCCGGAGGTCTTAAGCTGAGACACTGTGCTCCAGGCAAGAGAAGGAAAAAATATAAGGAAGCCATTCAGTGGAAATATTTTTCTGGCTTTTTGTTACAAATTTACCAACAAATGAAATATTAGTGCATGGAAATACCTAAGATGGGTGGTTGGAGTTTTTAGTGGTGTCTGAAGTAGGGTTGAGATGTGTGGGTTTTTTCCCCAGCCTAGGTTTCCACAGGCATATCTGTCCCTGAGGTGAAGAGTGTGTGTGTGTGTGTGTGTGTGTGTGTGTGTGCGCTTGTGTGTGCTTGTGTGTGCTTGTGTGTGTGTGTTTTGTTCCCGCCTCAAAGAGCACTGCACTTTAACACTTCTACATTCAGCAAAAACTCCCCCATCAAGAGGTAAAAACGGCACAGAGCTCTGGACTGTTTGAAAAATAGTACTTTCCCCCTGGAGCACTTAAAGTCAGATCTTTGTCATTATTAGCTTGCTCCCTTAGCCTCAGATTCCTCTTTTATAACGATAGAGACCAATACCCTGGACCCAGTTTCGCTGATCTGCCACGCGCCAGAAATCCCAGCGATAAGTAATAGAAGGTGTAACTCTTAAAAGGCTAAATGAAGTTGAATGGGAGGAAAGGGAGATGACTGTCTTTCTTCCCCATTAGCACTTAAATTAATCCACTCATTTCTTCGCTATAAATTTATGAGGCACTGATGCTATAATAAGAAGTTTTATGTTGAATATTTCATATCCTTAATTATTTTAGGCTAGCTTTCTAGTCAGTCGCTTGGAGTCCATTTGTTACTCCCCACTATGAATGGTTAATGAAGAGAAAAGCACTGAGATTTCCTTTAAAAGTGTGGTAGGCTCACATTACTGTTTAGCTTTGGTCAGTTATTTAGTTATTTATTAAGTGAATTCAAGTCAGGATGTGTTCCATTCGTAGTACAATCATCAGCTAATGCTAACTCTTAAGTAAAGAGGATCAAGTCTCACCGTAAGTCTGAGTCAAAGTTTAGACTTTGGATTTAAGCATATAAGATCGCAATAAAAGAGCACTCTGAGAATCATAAGTTGATGTTTCAATCAGTCATTTTCTAGTCCTTATAACCTTGGATACGTAGTACGCTTTTCCACAAAACTTCATACCATTAAAGTTTCTTTCTACTTTAATGTGTTCACTGTTTTGGTCAACAGAGGGCCCTTATCTTTGCCTGTCAGTCAAGCCATTGTTGAAGAGAGAGACCCTGCGAATGCAAAATGGCACAAGTGATGGATTACTCTTTTATTTGGCAGGCTTTTCATCACTTGAAATGGTGTGTGTGTGTGTGTGTGTGTGTGTGTGTGTGTGTGTGTGTGTGTGTGCGCACCCATGCATGTTCACTTCTGTGTTTGGGACATATGTGGGAATGTTTAAGTGCAGCGTGTTTTTGGGTTAGTTCTAGACATGTGGAAGAACATAACTGGAGCTGACTCTGCAAAAATTGTCCTCATTTAGTTAGTTAGTTACTAGCAATATCTTTTGAACATGTAGGTAGCAAATAAACAAAATAATCACACAGTAGTAGACTGACATAAAAAACAGGTCACTAAAGGAAGCATGAAAACTGAAAACAGCGATTTGATTTGCATGTCCAAAAAGGAGTAGGAGGAATTTATTTATTCCCACCCCTTCTCCATAAATTAATAATAGTCAATTATGTAGCTCCCCATCAGTATAAAGCTGTACAATAATTAATTCTTCTAGACCTATTCTCATACATTAAATTAATTACTAATAATATTTGTCCTCCAGCAAGATAAGAAATAATTACAAATATACTTAGAAAATAAAAAATCATATTTATATACCTTATTCAAGAAATTATCTAATCTTTATATCCTTATCCAAACATGACAGATGTGTTTTGTTTTGTCAAACTATGTATATATATATATATATATGTGTACACTATGTACATACACCCAAACTATGCACACATACACAAGCTATGTATATACACACAAACTATGCATATAGACACAAACTATGCATATATACATACTTATACATACACATACATACACAAGACCGATGGTGATAAATAATTTTTTTTTTTTTTAAACTGGTTTATGATTGGACATTTCCTCGAGCTCCACATTCAAATGGTCCCATAGTCTCACTCCACAAATAGAAATACAAAATCTTTTTCTTGTCGTACACACAGACAGTCATTTATGAATGTGAGGCATTAAAAAACAATTTGACAGCAGTTCAACTTCTGAAATATCAGTGTCTATTGGTTATGTATAAACTTTAAAACTTAAGTCAGTAAATGGGGGGAGCAAAAGATGCACAGTGCCCACACGTTAAAGTTATGTTGTTATGATCATCAGTCTCACTGCATCATAATTTTCATATAGATATATATTTCTGACTTCCAACATGTTGGTATAATCATGCAACTATTTAGATGCATTTTCAAGCTATTAAACTATTTCTTTACATAGCCTCAGCCATTGGTACTTAGACCATTATCAGTTACTTCTGCAAGAAGCTGGCTCATAATTTGTGGTTTATTTCCTTTTAGTAGTGAAGGCAGCCTCCTGCAGCAGAGGGAGTCATTTCATATCCCCCTCCTTTTGATTCCAGCAAAGTGATGCACTCTGGTGCAAAGCTTGGGGAGATTTTCTAATGAGAGCTATTAACAATGCTGAAGTTGATTTGTGTTTTTGAATGTATCCCTATGTGTCCGAGTTGTTTTTCCTGCATACCAATGGGAAATTATTAGAATAATAAAATGCTTTATTAGGACGCCACTGGTTTGTTCTGTGGCGGGCGATTCCAGAAAAACATTAGAAGCACTACACAGAATCGTGTGGTTGTTCTTGTGTGGTTGAGCATATTGACAGTGAACATCCATGAAGCTCTGAGTGTATTTGAAAAGCAGTTGACACTTTTCACTGTAGCCAGTCAGGCTACTTATCATCTTGAGTGCTAGCACCTTATCCTCTGTGTGAGGCAGAAATTTATTGTGGGAAAGCATCTGGAAGGCTGTCTTGTCAGAGACAAAGTGTAGCCTCCTCAGGTTGGGAGAGACTACTCTGTGGGGCTTTTATTAGGAACCTCTCGCTGAAAGTTTTTCAGATTTATCAAAGTCTCCTTACCACACAGCAGGCTTACTCCATTCGAGGTACTGCAGATGGTAGTGGCCCCTGTTTGGTTGTTTCCTTGCCCTATTCTTTTGTACAATGCATGTTTGTGTGCAAGGTTTGTACGCGTTTTCATGCTAGTTTGTAAGCTTCATTTCCCTTGATTTTCTGAAAGGAAATACCTGTTTCAGAGGAAAAATGCACCCGTAAACACTTAAATAAAAGACAGAATTTCAGCATTGTGCTGTTAATCTCTGTGCACATATTCGTGTTTGGTAGTGGTTTTCCTTATTTTCTTAAGATGACTGGCCAAATGTACATGATAGACTTCATTTAACAAACTGCCATGCAAAAATGAGAGTAATTTGTAGCAGACAATTTTAAACATGAGAGAGAGGCGAGGTTTGAAAACATTCAGGGAGAAATGCACCATGAAAGGAGCGGAGATATCAGTTTCTCCACCAGCAATAACATCACAAAATGGAGGCTTTTGGAGGATGCATTGTAGAAACAGCTTGCATCTTCGCGGATCTGTTGACGGTAGCCTGTGAAATGTAACACTGCTGAACAGCTGGTCACAGCACACCACAGCATTGCTCTTTCTCCACGCTGACTTTTCCCTTGATTGGAGATCTAACTAAGCTGCTTTTGCTGTCCCTCTCTCCACCTACACAAAAGGAGAGACATCTTACGATATTCTCGTCTCATAACCTTTTAGTAAACTTGAAGGGAACTGCAGTGCTGAGGTGGCTATCTGTTAAAAAATGCGCCCTGACAGTTATCTCAGTGGAATTATCATTGATCAAAAAGACAAATAGAGGTCTGAAAATTAGACCAGGGGGAGACATATTCAGGTGAGAAAAGAAGTGAATTGAACCACGCAGGCTTTAGAGTAGGGAGTGGATGACATTGAAGGTCACCCGCTAAGACACGTTTGGACAAATGGAGCCAACATCCATATCATTGATTGCCAACTTACCCTTTGAAGTTGCACAGAGTTGCATTGAGTCCCTTGTCTTGCACGCTGTTCTTGACCCTGCTATACAGTATGCCTTGCCACCCATTGGAGATCCCCTCGGTGCTAGAGCAGCTACTGTGCAAAAATTAGGCATGCAACATGAAACAATAAAAACAACGCTACGTCAGTTGGGCTTGTTTTCGCCTCTCACAAACATTACCACCTCCCGTAGCGCAGATTTCACCTCAAAGCGACTTTTCTGAGCCACCCGCTTCTTTGCTGTCATTGCCACCCCCGTACCCCTCACTGAGTGCAGTATGCAAGAAGTCAGTCTCTGGAGAGGTTCAGGGAGCGTAGGGGGCCAGAGGGTGGAGAGGGGGCACAGTGCTGTAAAGTGCCTCAATGTCGCTTCATTTCCCCATTTTAATTGGGCTATCTAAATGCACCCCCGGTTTGTCAATACCCGCCAGGGTCCCAGATAAAAATGATTTGTCTCATGCATTCGGCGGCATGCTCCGCTGTTCCCCTTAGAGAGCGTGCCCCGCCAGTTGTCAGCAGCAGAGTGTAATGGAGAAGGCTCGTTGTTTTTGATTTTCAACGAGTAGCAGGAAAGTATGTGCCTTCCTCTCTCAGTTCTTCTCCTTTTGTCTTAGTCTTATTTCTTTTTTCCCATACTCCCATTCTGCCTGCAACTAACAAGTCATACAGGCATGCAGCCACATGCACCAACCTCTATGGACACATATGCAGACGCAGAGGCACACGGACACATGCACAAATTCACATGCTCCACACACATCTGATCGGGCACGTACACACACACACACAAGCACTCAATGAAGGTCAGCACAGCGAAGCCAATCTTATCTGTGTTTTTATGTGCTCTGTTTCCCACTGTCCTTGTCTTTTTAACACCTCCTGTCGCCATGTGCCATCACCCTCCCTCTCAGCACTGGAGCCAGTGTTATCTGCAGACAGTCCTGAGAAAAATTCAGGGCCAAAAGTGTGCCCTTGGTGTTTGGACTGTTGAGCAGAAGTATGAAGCTCACGCAATGTTTGAATTTTTCATTTATTGTTGTGTGGCTCAGAGATACATTACTTGTATGGTAAAGATAACCATGATGTTCCTAACTGAATGATAAACATAAAGCGGTGGCTTGCATAAGAAAATGACACAGTTTGATTAGACGTATAGCCTTGAAATGCTTCCTGTGTAGCTCTAGCTATCCCTTTAACTCGTTTTGTCGTGGATCACAGGCTGAGACATGGATAATTTGCAGGTAGCCTTTACCCATGTTTGTACGTTATAATATGATCATGTATGGTATATAGATACCAGCCGATTGCAATCTGGAGGCAAATTACCTAACAAACAGACGACGACAGTAGCCAAGCCTCGGTAAATTGTGAATTGGGCTGGGAATTCGAAGCTAACAGGTGTTGCCCAGCTGTGCTTTTGGATGTGATGACATAGTGCTAGTCTTAAGAGCCCATCAGCAGCAGCACACTGACTTTCACAGCTCAGTGTTTATGACACAGGTCAGCATTTTTTTGCTGGCAGGCAGCCAGAATTGTGTTCATCAGTGACCCCGCTGAATGGGGAGATTAAGCACATTTATTTGGATGCCATTCAAAGGGTGTTTTTTTGAAAAGTTGTTAATACAGATAACAGATAATAATATGTGGAGATGTGGTTTTGCAGTGTTTCAAAATGCAGTACGATCTTTTCATAATACATATCATTTATTCAGTCAATGTGCTCTCCTCTGACCCCAGACCAAGAAACTTATTTTCTCACCTTGAAGCTGAACCTTGTTAAAAATGTTTTGGCAGACTTGTTAGATGGAGCAGACGGTTATATTGATAAAGCCCAGGGCCAATGTGATTCATCTCATCCTACAGTACAGCAGCCAGCACAGTTTCCCATCAGATGATGACTGTATAGCTACCGCAGAGGAGCTGAGGTGTCTGGCTTGATCCAGGTGTTCTTCACCTGCAGATAAGCCTGGAGCGGCACAACAGATTTTGCACATACAATAACTCACTAAGTAAAGCCTGAAATCCTGAAAAAAAAACATTGATCCAACAAAAGCAATTTCTCACTAGAATCTATTAAGTGTTAGCAGACTGGCTTAAGTCAGGGAGAGGCCGGCTCCTTTAGATTGAAGAGGTTGTCAACCTTTTTTTCTTTCTTTTTTTCAGGCTAATGAAATAGGTGGGGGATGGGTGGTTGTCACAATGTTATAAATTCTCAGACTTGGTAGGGGGTGTTTCCAACTCCATTCAAGCTCTTGGGGGGTGGGGCAAAAGATAAGTCTTAAAACTGCCGGAGCTACCAAAACTCACTCGAGGCCGCAGTGCTAATCTTGCATAGAGGGTTACAGCTCAAGTCCATCTGCGTTTTGAGTTTTACATTGTGCTAAAATGCAATTACACCAGGGATGAAATGGCTCGTGTTGTGCAACTGACACACTACACTACATTACTGTTGCTCACAATTAATTTTCTCTCCCACTCTGCTGTTAAGACCACTAGCCAATAATCTTTACATCTACCTTTTACCACTGTGATTTGTTCAGCGATTTGATGTCAGGTGAATGTGACACTTGAGTTGGCACAGACTCTTTCCACCCACAAAAATACTTTTTCCCCTCTCCTCAGGGGTGTGTGGGTGTAATAATTATTCTCCAGAAGGTTCTCTCAAACTCTCAGGAGTTTGCAGGGAATGTGAGGTTTCCAAAATATCCAGATTTGTTTGTTCTCCTTTTTCGCTCACAGTTGTGATTTAACTTTTCAGGCGGCTTTTCTAAATGGTGCATGCTGGTGCTACATCCCATTTGTTATTAGTGAGATTAATACACATACAGCTAGACTATATTAATGCTGTATGTTGGGCTGTACAAATTGAATTACTTTGGACTCAGATGACCCACATCCCATTTGTTCTCAACTAGAAGGAAAGTTAAAGATAAAACAATTCTTTCTCTTGCTGAAAAGTCAGTTGTATGCACAGATCTGCAGCCTCCAGTGAAATAAGACTGTCTCCCATTGTTAACAACAAAGAGAAATGTAGAACACATTGCAATTCGCCATTTCCTTCAGCAGAGTTTAGGCCTAGAAGACATTCACCATTGCTGCTCTTTGTGCAAACCCTCATAAGTGCTTTTTAGAATCTCACTCTAAATATCTTTTGTTATGTTAGTTTCTTTAAGGTGCTGTACTGTATCAACAACAGCACTGCCCTGTCTGTGTTATTTGGAATTACCCTGGCTAACAGTGTGGCAATTCTTCATGTTTATTTCCCCTTTCAGAAAGTATTAACATATTATGATATAGTTATAATGCACAGTTTAAATATTAATGCGACATGATATTATATATGGCTTCATCTGAAAGCATTTGTCTTGGGCTAGGTCACGGCTTGCAGCGTCAGCAATGCCCGTGATATATAGAAAAACCCATCATTACGTCGAGGGCGAAACATTGTTGAAGCATTGCTGGATGAGTCAAGTTACAGTCCACACAGTATTATTGGGATAAATGAGCAAACCTCTCCCCAAGGTCCCGAGGCTCTGTGATCTATTAAGGCGCTGTCGTCTCGGATGGTGAATCTCGGAGAGCGAGGGAATTTTGGGGGAAGAGAATGGTTGTGCTGACATCCTCTCTCAGTGCAATCCCTTGTCCTTGTAGGACGGAAGAGAAAAACAGCACCAGAGGCTGACTTGGCTGTTCCTCTGAGCTCTGTCATAAATCCAACTGAACATTTCTGAACATCTGTTGTGGATGATTAGCTCCACGGCTAGCAGAGTTTGACCGGAGGGAGTGAGAACCAGTGTGTTTGGGACTTGTGTGTCTGTGTGTGTATACTCAACGCCTTGCTGATTTAAGAATGGGCATTTTACATATTTATTTCCTCCCTCCTTTTTTTTTAGCAAGAGAGAGAGAGGGACAAATTACTTTTCAAACAAGTTCATTATCCACAAATCATGTTACTGGACATGATATATTGGCTCAGTCCTGTGGGAATAGTTTTTTAGTGTCACACATTGTTAACCCCTTAGTTTCAGCGATGATGACATTGCAAATTGATTTTGAAATATATGCAGGGGTTCCATTCAGAAGTAGAGCAGGAGATGTTGGACATGCCAGATAGCCTGCCTTTAAGGATAAGCCTGTATATTAGGTCACATTCTCCCCCTGGAAGCTGGTCAATAGATAAGACATAATGGAGTCTCTCAGCTGCAGGAATACATAACATCACGTGTACTCATACCTCAGACCTTTTTTTCTACATGCAGGTGCACTACAAAATTGTTTCTCATTGGTCAAGGTTAAAAAGGTAAGGCCCTGCAGCCTCCTCCCTCTTCCCACTGAAATTTGACACCAGTGACATCACATTGTGGGCTTGGCTTCTCCCAGGCAGTCCCTGAACACCCGCTCAGTGTGTGAACAAGCTCTGCCTCAGAAGGATCTCTCTTCCCCCAAAACCACATTGCTCTATAGCCACAGCTGGAAACGTATTGCCGGAGATCCAAAAGACAGTTCCTCTGGTTTAATGCAAACGGGGTATATGGAATAACTGAGCAGGAACTGGGAGACTACTTCGCTGGCAGAGTTTTTCACAAGACATCGTTCAGGGATAATCTTTTGTGGATACTGCTGGATTTTCTTCTCTAGGATTTGGATACACACTCACTCTCTGGAATAAGGAATAAAAAAAGAAATTATTCATAAGTGGACCCAATTGAGATGCATTGGTAAGTGTGAGTTTTGTGCTACAGAGTTGTTATAAGTTGTCAGTGAAGGAAGCAGGAGTTAGAAAAACAGATGAAGCACAGGTGCATTTTTTTCTAACTGGCTGGGCTGTCCGAGACTCTCAGCTTTATTTGTCTTCGTACCCCTGTTCAAGTATGTGTTACGCTTCATCTCGGGATATACCCTTTTAAATCTTGCATCTTCATAATAAAAGTAACAAAATAAGTTGATGTGTTACACTTCAATGGTCAGGTATTTTCTTACTATTCTTTTGTCCCTTCTTCTTTTGTCCTTGCTCACTCTTGCTTGTTAAGCCAAAACAATAGTTTAACCTCGTCTTGGCTTAGCTCTATTGGCTGGCTCTTTGGCAAATTGCCCTGTCTGGTGCAAGCCCTCCCCTACGTATTCAGAGGACTTTGAATAGAAGGGCCATAGAATGTCCCCTAGCTACCGCTGCTAAGGTGAGGCACCCTGCCGTTCTACTGCATTAGGCCTACACTGAGGCCAAACAACCTGTTTTTCCAGTTGTCTTTATCTCCCTGGGCAATCTGGAGGGTAAAGTTTCAGCGACAAGAATTCCAGTTAGAAGGAGACACTGAAAGGCTTTGAAATCCAAGATAATTGTAGAGGAGAACTTTTGGAAGTCACAAACTATGATTTTTCATAAGTGTTTTTGGCCTGGCTTTTAACAAAGTGTAACCTGTAATACATGTGTCTTAAAGTGTAATTTGAAGGTTTAAAGTCGCTTTTTTCTCACTGTGATTGTCAGATATACCTTTTGTTGGGCCAAATTTCTGGGAAACACTCAACTAAAGACACTTGAAAACTTTTGGTACTTTTATGTCATCACAGAATACCCCACTTTAAATACCCCCCTCAGCTGTAATTATGTCTTAAATCTTTTGTTTCTTTTTTTATTACAACATAAAACTTTTATACGCTTGTATGAGAAACTTTTGGACTGAGTTCATCTTGTTCTTGGTCACAATAAATGTGACAGTTGTTGCACAATAAATGTGTTGCTCAATATAAGGAGCCTGGTGTCAGTGGGAAAGATATCCTTTTTGCAACTTGCTCTTTTCCATCAAAGCTGTCTTAAGCTTTCAAAGAACACAGTGTAGACAACATGTCTGTCTCGTTTTGTTTGGCCTTTGAAACGGCTAGACTTCCCCTCAGGTCTGTCTCACTGCATCTGGAACTGAACGTGTTTTCTTTCGTAGTTGCTCCAAAGCTGAGCTTGCTTCTTATTTATTTATTGCTTATCTTTTTCATTTTTAGTTAATGATTCAGGACTGCAACCCCTGTTATGCTTGTCTTGGAGTGGTAACTTAGACTTGATTAAAAAATGACCTTGAGGCGAAACTCAAGACAGACAGTTTGTTAAAATGCCTGTTCAGCTGCTCAGTAGCATAAACAAACAAGACACAAAACTGTCATGGACGTGCTCATTTGTTCAAACAAAGCCAACTCCTGTCGACACAGGATGACCTGTAGGTCGTCCTCCTTCACCTCCACCGTGCAGGTCACTGACCTTTCATTCCTCTTTTACGACTTAACCTCAGTCACTTTGTCACCGGCAACGTTCCACAGAAACATTAAGTGACCTTAGGAAATAACCACAGCCATTTGTATACCACTGCTCCTTATTAGATTCCCTGACTAAATACACAAATATGTCCTTCACTTAAATGAGTACCATGGCTGAAGTCGTTCTTTTTCAATAAATGACTCGGAGCAGAACAGTCAATCATTCAATCTCTCTCCCCATCGGATTCCTCAAAAGTAATTATGGGCTGAGCATATGGATTTTTCCATAGAACTTGATTTCTAATCATCGTTGAATTGGGTGATGTGTAATGGCCTGTTAACGCATGATGGATCTGCTTAATCACTCTAGTCCCAGTTGGGACATGAAAGGTTGCTTACAATCACAGATCAATGTCTGTGAAGGCGATTGTGTCAGCGGAGCCAGACATTTGTCTATGACGCATACTGTAAGTCGACAGAAAACCTGCTGGCATTTGTTGGGTCGTTAAAGTTCAGGGCTCCCATGCTGTACCCTAAGTGAAGACTTATTTATGGTTATATACTATATATATTATAGTATATATTACTATATACATACATACTATCATGCATACTATCATATACTGTCTTTTTTATTCATATTTCTTTTATTATAATAGTTGTTATTGTTGCTTTTGCTGTGCATCTTTCTCTCTGTGTGTCTCTCTCTTAACCCAAACACTTAAAGCAGATGGCTTCCCACTTAGAGCCTGATTCTGTTTGAGATTTTTGCCCTTTAAAAGTAGTGTTGTCACCATACTGGAATTTCTAACTTTCATACAGATGCTTAAAAAGTATCGAGATTCAGTACCATTTTCAATTCCACTGGGAAAAATGGACTTTGAGGGCCTAAAATTTAGGGTTATTTTTAAATCAAAAGATAAATATATGAAGGTTATAAAATGACAACAACTTTTCTCGGTTAGTTGCAGAGAACAGCAGAATGACTGTAGTAAACACTACCAATAAGAGCAAGAAAGTACAGCAGGAAAGGGTGTATCGATATTGTGGAAAACGACTATTGAAACCATTTCAGATATTCTGAATTGATATGTGTCCATCATATTTTTATTTTCAACACTAGTTAAAAGTCTAGTGTGTAGGATTTAGTGGCATCTAGCAGTGAGGTTGCAAAAACATGAATGGCCCTATTTAGAGCCAGTGTTTGGTTTGTCCATTCTGGGCTACTGGAGAAACAACATGGCGAACTCCATGGTAAAGGACCCACTCTGTATGTAGATATAAATGGCATTCTAAGGTCATGAAAACGAAGGTACTTATTTTTAGTTTTAGGGGATTATACACTAATTAAACCATAGTTATTAATATACTCTAGTTCTGCCAATACATCCAACAAAATCCATACACACTGGACCTTTAAAAGGAAGTCTTTCTTTGCCGTCATCGCCAAGTGCTTGCTGATGGGAAAATTGAAGTGAATGGTCTACACCTGCTCTATATAAAAAGTGTCAGAAGATAACTTTAGTTTTGATTTGGCGCTGTATAAATAAAACTGACATGACTTGACTTAGGTGTCAGACTTTAAAATGCATGCAGAGGGAAGTTTCTCATTTGTTTTTTGTGTCAGGATTTGTTGCCTGATGGTGACAAGGTCGTGAGCTGTTGTTTTATGATGACAAGGCCTAATTGTCAATCCTCTGTTCTGTACTAAATAACATGTTTATGCAGCTAGGAGGGGAGTGTGCCAGATATGTCCTGCATAATGTGCAATGTCAATCAGAGGCCACCGCCTGTGTGATGTCTTAGCTGTGCTGATAGTCACTTTTTTGTCTCAGTTGTGACACTTCTTTCTTGTAGACAGTCGCTCATTCATTGTGACAGGTGCTGAGGAGAAAGTTGAGAAAAAAGGGCTTCTTTACCACTAAAATCAGCAGTGTTTTGACAAGACCGCTTTTCCTCAGTTGCCCCAAGCAGAGAACTTATTTGATTGAACTGGGTCTCTGTCTAAGCTTTGACATCCACACAGGCTTGCTAAGTACATGTTAAGGGTTTGACGCAAGATCATATTCAAATAAGCAGACAGTTTTATTTTAGAGAAGGTGATGTTATTTTTGTTGCCAATTAGTGGTAAATAGAAATTGTCCTGTGAAAACCCACAGTGTCTGTGCATTGTAGCTCAGCGTAGCTTTAGCTCTCTTCAAAGTGAATTAAAGTGGATCATAGTGCCCAGGCTTAGATGATATTCAGCACTTTTCTTACCTTCTGTCCTCTTATGTACTCTTTTGTACATTATATATTCTACTCTGCATTTTAAATGTATCTATCTACATTTTATGCCCAGTTATAGCTAGCCATCATTTAAACCTTAGCTCTATGCATTACAGCCATGGGTTTCTCAATGGGAACACAAATCCGCTTTGTCGGAGAGGACATTTCCCCCCTTGCACAAAACTCATTTCAATTCCACATCATCCCATTACGCCTCCACATTGATTGAAACAGCCTCCATTTTCAGGGGCAGCTGCATTTTTTTGTACTCTGTATGTATGACAAGGCCAAAGCTTATGCTTTTGTATGTGAAATGTGCAGCGATGCAGGTTGGAGACATACAGTGACCATGGCAAATATAAATTCTGCCATGCATCAGGCTATTTATGAAAAATAGGCCCCTGGGGATCACTGATGTTGCTGTGTTGCATGATACCTTGATGTTATATCACTGAATTACTGTATGATACCCAGCTAAAAAAAATTCTATAGTTTTTTTTCTGCGGAGAGATAAGGTCAGAGCGGTTGCCTGTGGACTGTCATTAAAGGGAATTAAAGGTCGCGGCTTTACCTTGCTCCTGAGTGCGAGGGGATAACTGATGCTAAACTGCAGTAAAGCAAATAAAATTGAATGTAGGTTTGATTTATTTGGTGCTTGGTTCTGGGAGTATAGTCATGTGGCTGATTTATCCCTCTGCCTCCACCACCGCCCTTGTTTACTCAGCCTCCCAATTTCTACAAATGCCTGGCTTAGACTCGACATTCTACTTGATTACTTTATCAGCCTTCCTGTCACTTCCTCCAAAGTTATGACTTGTTTTTCAACAGTCCACTGCTGCTGATCGCACATAGCCGCAAGTAGTACTGGCCTCTCACTATCAATAAGATGTCATATAACTGAATTATAAGTCTTCGCAGCCTTGGCTACCCATGCACAGACTCGGACATTCTCATGCTACTAGCATCTGAGAGTATAGCCTGCATGTTTCATATTTTGGTGCCTTTAGCATCAATTTGGCTTTTGTTCATCTTGTGGTTCATCCTCAAATGCAGGCAATGACTCTTCTTCCTGCAGAACTCTTTGGTCCCTGGCTTGTTTTGGGAAGATGGATGGAGATTCATTTGGTTTCATTATAATGCCTGACTTATTTATAGCCTGCCTGTGCAGCGCCTGTTGGCCCACTGTGGCCCTGTAAGGATGCTGGGGGCTGAGGCGTTGATGAAACATTCCTGTGTCCAGGGGGTATTCTCTGAGGAGAGCGCTGCTTGTTTAAGGGAGGGCAGCGGGGTGACAATGCAAGAACCACGGGCAAGGCCACTGAAATCTAATTCCACAAGCTCTGCCTAGCTACAGCATTCCTGTTTGAGAACTTTCACCGATCAAAAGTCTTGCACTGTGGGGGTGTCGGGCTATGTAATAATACCACATAGCCTAACAACATGGGGAATACTATATAATTTGGTATGGTCCTATAATAGTAGGTACCACAAAAAAAAAGAAAGGGGGAGCTTGCTTGGAAAAAATAGCTCCCTGAAACACACTTTCATATTTTACTTATGCACAGTTTGGAGTTTGTAGTTCCACTGCACCAATCCCAAACCTTTATCTGGATCTCCCCCTTCAGCCTCAGAGATTACTGCTTCACAACCCTGGAGCAGGGATGCTGTCTGCCTGGTAATTTGATGGCTAATCCCCTGCCTCTTCCCTACAAATCTCTTCCCTGATAAAGGGGTTGCTTCTACATTAGTAAACATGGGAGACTTGGCTGCCTAGGCTGACAGTCAGACAAGAGGACTGGTTGAGGAGAGGGGAAGTCAAGGGATAACCAGTTTCCTCTTTATAGCTCATAGGAAAGCCCCTTTGCATCTCATGCTTGGAAACTCTGTTTAAGATAGACAGTTAAACCATGGAAATGCCTTTAAGCTTGTAAGGTGGATTTTATGTATGAGGTAGATAATGCATTGTACATTTTTCCACATGTTGGCCAATGCATGAAAAAAATAACCCTTGGTCAGTATTTTATGAGGTTAATGGTTTTAATGGGTTGATGGCGAGTTGTGAATGTGTTGTACTTTCTGGAGTGTTACCGTACAGTCCATTGTTAATGCACATTCATTACCTTTTTGACCCGAATATGTTATCCTAATGATCACTGCAGTACTGCCACGGCTAGACATGATGGCTCACTTAAAAGGAATTCACTTCCTCTGATCTTTCTTCACAGGCTTACACTGGGCTGTATGGACTGACTACGTGACAGAGCATTGCTAGATTGCAGGCTGTAATCCTCATAAGAGTTTTATTGGGGCGTGTTAGCCTATGCCCCCTACATGAGTTCTGTTTCCTGGAGGGTTGTCCAGCTCCTGTGATGGTGCATAAACAAACCACTAAGCCAGGGAATCAAAACTGACGCCCTGAGCCCAAACATGCTCAACAAAGTTTAACAGGAGCTGGCAAGATAGCATTTAACCAGTCTATGGAATAACTTCAGCTTGATGACTGCAACATTGGCTGTGATGGCTTTTCATTTGCTGACCTGACAGAGGCACTTTAGGTGTCAGGGTGGATCAGGTGGTGTGAGTGACAGGTCCTGTCCCTGCATGTCTCTGTATATGTGTAACGGCCTGGTGTTCAGTCTAATCGTTGTCAGAGACTGAGATGACACGTCAGGAAGAATTTGGTGAGATTTCTGTTTTCAGCACATCACGGACTGGTCGAACATCACAACTATACAAATGGACTGTAGTGAGGGCTCCTAGTTTTGCGTGTTTGTGCTCTTTTTTTTGTTTGACTTTGTCATCATTTGAAAATGCAAGCACGACACTTTTACCCACACTTCTGTGAACAACATATGTAGTATATATTATTCAGTCTTAGCACTAGCTCTGCTGTTACTTAGGGCTCTTAAAGGGATACTTTGCAGACTTTTGCTGGCTCCAGGGCTGTTGCTTGAACAACAGATTGCACTTTCGCACTTTCGCATACAAACCAAATACAAACAGATAATCTGCTGCTGTATTGCCTATTCTCGCGTATAATGTCTTCAGAAACATATTCTAGTGCAAGAATTTGTCAACAGGAAGTGGGTGCCACACTGTTTCCTGTATTATAAAAACATAGGCTAGAAATACTGAGATCAAATGGTAAAACTAAGCAGTACCAATCAAATAAGAACCAAGATTGTAATAATGCATTGCCTGTTTCTCGCCTAAAGGTTTTTCAGAAATATTTCAGCTCACTTTTAACTGTAAATCGAGATCATTTGTCACCACCCGGCTGCCATATTGTTTCCTGTGACAAAACGGGCAAGCTCGCATTACATCACCCACCAGCGGGAGTGTTTTGTGGTCCGCTGTAGTGCAATGCATTCTGGTAGTTTTAGGTTTTCTACCTCCTGAGCAAAAGCCACAGCCCTTTTCCTCTGTTTTCTCTGGTTGTAAAGCACCAATTTAAATTTAAATCTATCTGTGTCTTTTTCATGCATAGACTATGAAAAGACCATCTTTACAGCAGTAAAATACTTCTTTAATTTGTTTTTCAACATTTCATTAAAAAAATTTTTTAACTGTTACAGATTTTTCCATTAATTGTTCCAGTTTATTTTCTAAAGATAGCATCTCTGGCATCTTCTATTTTTGCTCTTCTTTCACAGAACACTTGATCTAAATTCCAGTTGGCTTGATTGGATGTATCCGGGCCCTTGTCAAGATTTTATTATTTATTTGTTTTTCGTGAAGTGGATTCTCACCAAACTATATGAGTAGTCAGTAAAATCCAATGACTCCCAGTCAATTTAGAATTTCTCTAACTGGATGTGTCCAAGAGATCTGTGTGTATGTGCTGTGTGTGTATGTCTTGTTAGCCGAGCTGCAGAACAGTGACTCTACACTGGTGGTAATTGATAGTCTGGAGGCTGTCTCAGCTGCAGGTAAATCCTATCTGCAGCTGTACTGTGAGGGAGAGGGGTGGGGTAGAGGAGAGAGTATAAATAAGTCTTCCAAGGACTAAGGATTTCAGAATAACTAGAGGGGATGTTGGAGGGAAAGAGGACGAGGAGAGCAGATAGCAGGGCTGAAAGACAGGGTGATAGTGGGAGAAATGTTTAATATGGCAAAGGTTTCCCCTCGCAGATAGTTGAAATTTCTCCAAGATTGCACTGGCTTAAATGTACATTTAGGCTGCATTTTTCTCAAGAACATTGCTCTGAAGAACAGTGTATTACCCCATGTCATCTTTGTTCTGTATCCATTGCTTGCCCAGTACATGAAGCCAAGTGCCGAGGCTTAAGAGTGGCTTTCGCCTCTTTTAAAACGCTTCCATCAGATTGACAGAGTGAAATTCAGTCCTATGCTTTGCCCAGGGAGATGTACTGTAGAGAGAGAGCAAGAACGGGTAGAGCGCGAGAGAGATTGGTCCCAGTGAGAGATTCATAGGTAGTAATGAGAGCGTTGGTGGAGTGCAAGTCGTCGTGTTGTGGCTCTGGCCTGTCAGTATAATGGACCTCGCTAGTCAGCTGGCAATCGATTGTACTGCTCACAACCTCGTGTGCCTGTTGTTCTTCACTCTTCCTGTCTGTCAACCTGCCACCCAGAGATGGAGGACGAAGCAGAATCCTCTCCCAGACGACAGATACAGTGTCCAGATACTTTCTCATTACCTGAAAGGTTGCATGAGGTGAGGAGTAGAGGGAGGCAGGTCTGACTCCACATTTCCGGCTAATGCAACTTAAAGAAAATGCCTCAGGAGTAACATCCAAATTAATGCCTGTTTGTTTTTGGCTGGTATCTGTCAGTCCTCAGTTGGTTTATTAGCTGGCACCAGATGTCAGGATGATGTCAGAAAGACGTTGAACAGATGTCAAATTTTGGTTAGACTGAACAGTATTTGAAATGCTTTACAATGTTAGAATTTACAGTTGTGTGGATGTTAACATCAGGATGGTTCCCTTTAGTTTTGTTCTCTATAACTTACGACTAAATGTCGTCATTCTACATCAAGATGACGTTAGCATGAGATGTTTGGAGAATGCTGGATAGTAGTTATCAACACAACTTCAAACCAACAATAAATCAGCATCTAATGATGTTGGTAACCAACTGGGTTGACTTGTGTTATTTTATTGTTGCTAATTATACATGTTTGTTATTGATGAATTGATCAAGATTTTTGTGTTTGGCTAAAATGTAAGAAAGTAGGTGAAAGAGCCTATCAAAAATCTTTCAGAGCCAAGGGGTTGCTTTAAAATTTCTTGTTATGTTTAAAAAAGTTCACACATTTAAGAAGCTTGAAACATATGGTATATTTTCTCAATGATTTACTAAAACGATAAGTCAATGATCAAAAATGATTTCAGATTGATTTTCTATGGGGTTTTATTTTTAAATCAGCAAAGCAGATGTTTTTGTTTTTTGTTTGATAAAGGACGTACTAGATTCAGTATGATGTTGATTTATTTTCTGTCAACAGAACAGGAACATTTGGGGGCATCTGCCTCTGTTACTGCAGAAATACATTTGCTTGCTCTGCTCATATCATGTAGGACAAAATATTGGATTAGGCGCTCAGTAAGAACAGTCATGCCAGGTTCGTGGTGAGTTCAGAGGCTACATCTTTGTAGTTCATTACTCTATAGCACAAACATAGTTTTTAGAAGTACTGTACTTGTTTGATGAACATGGTCTAAGCTGAAAGTCCCTGCTTCTCTTGCCCTTTATCGACTCGGCCCTGCATATTCCCCACTCATCTCTTTTACATTTTAAATCCCCAGGCCTCCGGAGAGCAATGGGGATATATGGTTCCATCTGCTCCAACAGACTGGCTCGTGGCTCAGACAGAGAGAAAGAGACAGAGAAGGAGACATGGCCAGGGACAGAGAGAGAGAGAGAGAGAGAGAGAGAGAGAGAGAGAGAGAGGGGATGAGGAAACAGGGGGATGGAGAGAAACACAGACTGACAGAAAGACAGAATGGCTTATTAGAATCTGCCTCTTTTCACTAGTTAGACAAGGGCTGAGAGGATAGCCGTCTGGAATAAAAGGCAGGAGAGAAGTTGGATTAGGACTTGGGGATCCTCTTTTTTCCACATTTGCAGTGGCAACTAACCCATGTTAAATCTGTTCGGTCTTAACTGCTTCAGGTAGACCAGGAGTCTTGAATTCCCTTTGTGTAACACGTAGGTTTTTTGTTTCATGAAAGCATATGTTGTGTGTGCTTTTTAGATTCCTCCAAACACGTTTTTAATCGAGGGGTCCTCCTTTCTAAATAGGACCTTATGCTTCGGCCCAGACGCCAGCAGGTCCAGTGTTTCTGTTTCCCACCACAAATGCTTGGTTATATAGGAAGTGCTTTTCTCAGCCTTTGCCGAGTTAGTCTAACCCTTCCTTGTGTCAACACTGGGTTTTATTCCTCTGTT